>NC_091953.1:100556928-100856928 GCF_031021105.1 Erythrolamprus reginae | reverse complement strand
AACCTACAGGACAACTTGGCTACATCAGAATCTTCATGGCAGAGAAAGCCATACCAATCATTAAATGTCTATGATGTAAATTTTCTTTGTAGCCTTGTGATTTAAAGTTTGTTGCATTTCTTCTGGTTTACCAAATGAACATACACTTGTTGTGGCAGCTGATGGGCTTGAAGCCATAGTTTATGTTTACTTAATTTCTAAACTTCTGGCCCCCACTTCATCTCGCCCACCTCCTAATTCTTAAAGGAGAATTGCCAATGTCCAGCAGTAGTGCAAAATTCAAAATCTCTGAAATTTTAAAATCTATAATGTTGTGTACCTGTCTAAACATAGATATATGTGAACATAGATATATGTGAAATATATATGCCACTGATGGCGAACCTTTTTTTCCTCGGGTGCCAAAAGAGTATGAGTGCGTGCCATCGTACATGTGTGAGTGCCCACACCCATAATTCAATGTCTGGGGAGGGTGAAAACAGCTTTCCCTGACGGAGAGTACTGCCACCAGTACTCTCGAGTCTGGATGTATATAAAGTCAGGCTGATGTGAAAAGGGTGTGTGGGAAACAACGTTCAGCAATGGAGGACAGAGTCTGGGAGCTGAGAGATTTTCCTATTCCCTTGGATTTTGATCCCTGCTTTTGGCTTTAGCTGTAAAATAGCCCTGGAATGTGTGAGTAATTAGTCAAAGCAGAGACGTCAGTATCGGAGATTTATGGCTCTATTCTGGCTGGCATCCCGGACTCCATTGCTAATGAAAGATATGCAACCAACATCACATTCCTTTGTGTTAACCTTTGTATTGCAAAATTTTGCTTGATAAATAGACTTTGCCTCTGATTTCTTTTGAATCAAAGTGTGAATGGGTCTTTATTCCTGAGAGTTGATCCGGCCAGACAGAGATTTCAGAGGATAATCAGAACTGCAGAAAAAACAATTGCTACCAACCTGCCTTCCATTGAGGACCTGTATACTGCATGAGTCAAAAAGAGAGCGGGGAAAATATTTTCAGACACCTCACATCCTGGACACAAACTACTTCAACTCCTATCCTCAAAATGATGGAATAGAGCACTGCACACTAGAATAATTAGACACAAGAACAGTTTTTCCCCAAATGCCATCTCTGCTAAATAAATAATTCTCTCATCACTGTCAAACTATTTACTAAGTCTGCACTACTATTAATCTTCTCATTGTTCCCATCTCCCATCTCCTCCCACTAATGACTGTATGACTATAACTTTATGCTTGTATCCTTATGATTTATATTGACTGGTTCCTAATATGATTTGATTGCTTATTTGTACCTGGATTATCATTAAGTGTTGTACTTTATGATTCTTGAAGAACGTATCTTTTTTAAAATGTATACTGAGAGCATACAGACCAAAACAAATCCCTTGTGTGTCCAATCACACTTGGCCAATAAAATTCTATTCTTTTGTTCTGTTCTATTCTAGATGAGTTTAAAGACCCATTGATTTTAAACATACATGGTGTTGTGGTTAGCTCTGGCCCAGCTACTGCCCCAAGGAATGTGGAGGTGGAGGTGGGGGAGATATCCACATGCTGCAGGCCTGTTTTGCTTCCAGTAGAATCTGTCTCCTCTGACCAAGGAAGCGTGAGTGACAGGGAAGAGGGGAGTTTGGCAGACAGCCCAGGAGGAGATCAATCATCTGTATCATCCCTGGATTCTGAACAAGAATTAATGACACATCCACGCATGCATAGAGTGATGCATGGGAGACAACAACTGAAGGATTATTACAAGAGAAAATGAGGCCACCTGAGTTTGGGTGGGGCTGCTGTAATTAGTGCTACAGATAAAAGTGCAGCCTGGTGTTTTAGCCTCATGGCAGTTTATCTGATTCATTGTTTCGTCAAGATTGTGGTTTTTGGGCTGTTCAAGATTGTGTGTGGATTCTCTGGACTTTAGAATTGGACTCAATTTCCCAGTTATTTGGTGAGCAATTGGATTGCATTTAACCTGTGCCTTGTGTGTACCAGAAAATCCCTTTGACATTTAAAAAGGGAGCTGTTTCTGTTTTTCTATTTATAAAAACTTTTCGGTTTTCCTTTTATCGTGTGGTGTGTGTCTTCCTGTAATTACGGGCGGTTGAAACATGCTGGCAGAACACATGGTGTTTCTCTCATACACAAACACACTACACAAATGTAGGCCTTTTTGCAGCCCTTTTGCAGATTCACGTCCCCTGTAGACAGTGCTGCCCACATCTTCTTTCCTAGGAAAGAACATAACCTTCGAAACAAATTCATTAATTTGCATTGCGATCACTGCTTCTCATCCCTTCAATGCTGTCTCTACCAACTGAAAAATCCTGCCTGTATTTTTGAATTCTGGTGTCACCTTCTTCAGAATGGCTGGACTTTGTTACGGCACATTTTGCTGATAATGAAAATCAGAGATCACAGAGAAAGAATTTGAACAATCTAAAGCAATCCATGGGGATTATTAAAGTCATGTTATTATTTGAGAATTTAGATTTATGAATCTTTATTTAAGATTCAGTCCAGTAAAGTTATTTCATAAACGAAATTGGTCTGTTTGTTGACATCACTACACAATAGCCCATCAGTGTAATGAACATGTTTCTTAGGCAAACAGGCAGAAGTAATTAAATATGACAGTTGTAAAGATATGTACCTGTTTGACCTGTCAGAATTTAAAGTCTTTGGAGTTCTTTTTTGGCTATGTGAATTAGGTGATCCCAAAACTGCAGTGATGAGATTTATAATTATTTCTCAGGACTAAGTCCTCAGAAGACAACAAAATCTGAGGAAATTAAATTTCCCAGTAATAGTAGCTTAATTCTTCATTTAAGACAAAAGAAATGCTCCAACTCCTGGATTACAGGATATTTCAGGCCACAAATTAATTGAAGGCTTGTTCAATTCACTCAGTTTAACTATCAGAGATTGCTAAACTTCAATCCTCAAAGTTCTCCACAATGTCTTTTATTGGCCTGGAGAATTCTAGGAAATGAAGGTCAAACATCTGGAACAGTGTTTCCCAACCTTGGCAACTTGAAGATATCTGATCTTCAACTCCCAGAATTCCCCAGACAGCATCTGGGAGTTGAAGTCCAAATATCTTCAAGTTGCCAAGGTTGGGAACCACTGATCTGGAAGATCGTCAGGTGGTAGGAAATACTGTAACTCTAGTATCCAGAAATGTTGCCTCAAGATGCTAGGATCTCTTCTCATAAGTCCCATAGAGTCGGCCTTCTCCACGTCCCATCAACTAGACAATGTTGCTTGGCGGAACCCAGGGAAAGGCCCTGGCCCTCTGGGGGGGCCCTGGCCCTCTGGAACCAGCTCTCCCCAGAGATTCATACTGCACCCACCCACCCCCGCCTGCTGCAAGAGCCTAAAGACCCACTTGTGCCAACAGGCTTGGGGCCATTAGATACTAGCTCCTGGCTGATGAATGGAATGTATGTTTGACAGTCTGAATGAGAGTGATTGGTTCTTAAGGAATTTGGGGGTTTAGATTAATTAGTTTAATTTTAAATTTGGATTTAGGTCATTTTTATTGTTCTTTTATATGTTGTAAGCCGGCCTGAGTCTTCGGAGAGGGGTGGCATATAAATCCAACCAACCAACCAACCAACCAACCAACCAACCAACCAACCAACCAATCAATCGCCTGTTTGTCTCAGATAAAGAATGCATTGAACTGAATAGGTCAACCGCTAGGGTAGTGATGGCAAACCTTTTTTTCCTTGGGTGCTGAAAGAGCATGGGCATGTGCTATCGCATATGTGTGAGTACTCACACCCATAATTCAATGCCTGGAGAGGGCAAAAACAGCTTCCCTTGCCCCCCGGAGGCCTTCTGGAGGCTGGTGGGCCTTGTAGGCTAGTGTTTTGCCCTCCTCAGGCTTCAAAGACTACCCTGGAGCTGGAGTAGGGTAAAAACACCCTCCCCCATCCCTCTGGAGGCTGTCTGCAAGCCAAAAATGCCCTCCCAGCGCCTCTGTGTGAGCCAAAAATCCGCTGGCTGGCACACACATGCACACTGGACTAATAATAATAATAATAATAATTTATTGGATTTGTACGCTGCCCCTCTACGTAGAGCTAGGGCAACGGCTCATGTGCCAGCAGATAGGGCTCCGCTTGCCACCTATGGCATGCGTGCCATAGGTTCGCCATCACTGTGCTAGGACTACAGTAAAAACAAAGACCCTTCTTCCTTTTTATCTGCCACTGGTGATAAAATCTCATATCCAAAATATTTTTGCCTGACAGCAGATAAATTCACATATATGGGTTCTACACACTTTTTTATTAATCAACAAGTCAGTTCTACAAATATTGCAGAGATAAATCTTGTAGAATGCATTCACAGATAACCTTGCTGGGATTGAGACTGCTGAAATACAGTAAGTATGCAGGAAAAAGCACAAGACAGCCAAAATAACTCACTGGAGAACAAAAACTTTTTGGCAGGCAAAAAAGGAACAGGAGCCAAAACAAGATAGCATGTGGGACCCATAAAATCCAATGCTTCCAAGCATGTGGGCATTGATGGATTTCCTAAGGAACAAAGTGTCGCTAGGAGTGATGTGCCACATCCCAATTCTAATTCAATATCTAGACCAGAGGTCTGCCTGAACAAGAAGCCACAGCCTGGAGAAGACCTGCTATTGTCCCTTAATTTGGGGAGGGCAAACCAAACATAAACTACAACAGGCAATTTTATGCAAAAACCTTCAAAGGCACAAGAGGCTCTTTGCTGAAAGGGGAAAAAAGGGGCATCTCCTTTTGACCATATATTCCTGGCAAAGTCCTGGGTGTTCATATGTAATGCTTCTTTTTTGCCTTTCTTTTCCTACCTGCCCAGCTGAGGGCTCAATTTACTGTCGTGTTGGGGATGACCTTCATTCAACAGTTTCCATCTACAGTCAGGCATCAAATTTATGAAATGGATCTGTTCAGCCCCCACACTTGTAGCCACTGTTGCTTTTTTTAATGTGTGTGAGAAAGGTTGAGTTCCTGCATTAGTCCAGTTTGTCTGCCATTAAAGCCTCCCTTCTCCACAAACCCCCCCTCCTCCTCCCCCCCTTTTTTGCAGGTGTATGAATTTCAGCCCAAGGCAAACCCCCCCCCCCCCTCAACCTCCATGCTTTCCCTTAAGAACTCATGGCGTTTCTGGTGTCCAGATGGTTCCAATTTGAGGCCTACATTTAGTGATGTAGCTGGATTGGGTTTCTTCCCTGAAACCAACAAAACCTGTGTTAGCATTTTGCTTGGATTAAAATATTTGTCCCTTTTTTTGTAGGGCAGAAAGAGACTCCTCAAGCCACTGAAGGAAGGAAATCATTACAGAGATCTACAGAAGTAGGTCATGTGCTACAGCTGCTCATAGTTTGAGAGGAAGAAACATGGGACCTCAAACATGGAACATGACTCCTGCAGAATGCTTGGGAGCAACCCAAGAAAAACATCCTCAGAGGCTTATTTAATAAGCATTATCTATAATTGTCTCAATGTGTGCTCATGTTTCCTTAGCATTTTTGCACCTACATCCAAGAGCTAACAAGATTCTGGAATGGAACACAACCAAGGTAGGGAGAAGGACTTCATCATAGCAAAGCTGCTTTGGAGTTGATTTTAAGAATGATACTATTTCAATGCTCTTTCTGCAAAAGTCTTCAAAGCAGGATTTGTAACAGCTGGTGATAATCTCCCAAACCTGTATAAAACATAATGGAGAGAGAGGGGAGCCTATTATTATTTCTTTATTTGATAGTGGGAAATCAATTTAACAAGATCACATATAAGTGCCACCTTACATATACATGCCCTACCCACGTCAGAAGCACATATGCATATAGACTTCATTAACAATCATACAGCATTTGTTATCTTTAAAACACTTCTGTTTTCACAGCTTGCAAAATGCCTGAAGTGAATTGTTAAATTAACTGAACATTTTAATAAGATCCAAAGTGTCACTTATTGAAGGTTTGTTTTGTTTGGTTTGTTTTTTTAAACAGATAATTAATGTTTCATAAGATTTATGAAATTGGAATCCATTCTCTAAAAGCATGTGAAGGCAACATTGGTTGGATCCAAAATGCATGAATTTTAGAGTTTCTGGGCCCATATTTTTCAAGGACAAAAGTGACTCTAAGCACCATAAACAATGAAAGATAACTTATTCAGCCCATTTTCCACAGTTCTCAAATCAATTGCTATGGATAGTTATCAGAGGGGTGAAGAATCTCAGCAACCAGTGGTCTTAGTCAAATCAAATGTGGCACAACTCCTGTGGGATTTAGGGTCTCCCAGATTTGGAGAAGTTCCACCTTTGACTATGAATGGGATAACACTCCTCCAGATCTTTTATGCACATCTGGAGGATCCTCTTGGAATCATGGTTTCTTCTAAAGGAACTGGTTGGAACTGTAGCTAAGAGGGTCTTTGTACAAATCCATATTTTGTGCTTATTGTAGCCATTGTTAGATTAAGATGCTTAAGTCTTAATTACCTCCTGCTTGGACTATTACAATGGACTCTATATACAGCTACCTTTGGAGACCGTTTGAAATCTGCATCTGATCCAGAATACAGCAGGGTATACAATTTGAGGTGTATCATGGTATGATAATCTAACAATACTGTCTCATATGCTGTATATGAAGAGTCCCAAGTGCAATTCAAGATGCTGTTTATCATTTTTATAGTTTGTTTGTTTGTTTGTTTATTTATTTATTTATTTATTTGTATGCCACCCTTCTCCGTAGACTCGGGGCGGCTCACAGCATACAATAAGACAATTCATAACAAATCTAATAAATTTAAAAACTATTAAAAAACCCCATTATTAAACCAGACACACCATACATAAATTATATAGGCCCCGGGGGAGGGAGGGGGAATGCCTCAATTCCTCCATGCCTGATGGAGGAGGTGAGTTTTAAGGAGTTTACGGAAGGCAAGGAGGGTGGGGCAGTTCTAATTTCCGGGGGGAGCTGGTTCCAGAGAGTCGGGGCCGCCACAGAGAAGGCCACAGAGAAGGAGTTTGTCCTAGGAATTGTGGTTACTCCATTGTGTCTTATGGAATAGCTTATTCCCTGAGGTTCAGATGGTTCTCATCTTGATGACCTTCTGGAAGGCCTTGAAGATCTGGCTTTTCTCTCAAGAATTGAGGCCTGGATGTTAGTTGAGTCTAGTATGCATTTTATTATGCTAGAATGTTACTTTGATTGTGTTATTGTGTATTTATTTCTATTCTATCTCATTTTAGCTTATATTTACATTGTATTATTATTGTTGTTAGCCACCTCGAGTCTACGGAGAGGGGCGGCATACAAATCTGATTAATAAATAAATAAATAAATATTTTCTGCACTGCAAGACAGTAGGATAAGATCCTTGGGCTCATAAACTCTTTAAAATATATATTTTAAATAAAATAAAAACATTACTGTCTTAACAGGAAATCATTAAATATCACAGTGTTTCATTTGCCCCAATGTTACTCTTGGATTTCTTTTGATTTACAAAGTTCCAAGCATCTTCTGTCCTGTTCTGCAAAAAAAATTTCAGGTAGCTGTGGATTGTCTTTTACAGTCCGACACCAATATTGAACTCCATTGACTGAATGTTTCCTAATAATTTCATTTATCTGGATTATATGTTTATACTTGATCACTGGACATCTATAAAAGACTGAAAGGTAAATGTGCAGCAAACAAACATTAGGATGACTAAAATGGATGAGCAAATGTCAAATCACAGTGTTAATGACCTACTGTCTAGACCAGTGTTCCCCAACCGTGGTCACTTGAAGATATCTGGACTTCAACTCCCAGAATTCCCCAGCCAGTGTTTGCTGGCTGGGGAATTCTAGGAGTTGAAATCCAAATATCTTCAAGTGGCCAAGGTTGGGAAACACTGGTCTAGACAACTGTACACTTTTTTCCCTTGAATGTTCAGAATTAAATGTTATAATGTTGCATGGAACAATTTATGAATAGTGTTCATCCAAATTATTTTATTCTTGACCCAACCTGTCTCCCGTATGAAAATGAGCTGTGTAACATAGCAGGATAGGTGTGCTAAAATAGAAAGTGTTGGAGCAAAAAAGAAAAGAAAAAATGTTCCTACACCTCTCAAATAATTATAACTTCTATTCCTCTTTTTCACAGGAACTTGCCTTGTTCATTTATCATCCGGTCATTATTTATCATTTATGTATTAAATACTATAATTAATATATTAATGTCAGCTCTCAATACATCTTTATTAATAAAATTAACATGTGCTGGTGGAAATCAGATAGTGAAGATTGGTTCGTCCATTATTGGACATACAGTATAGGTATTTAACATCTATGTTTGAACACGTCTAAATGGATGCTTGTACATGTGGACAACAAATCCTACTCATTTCAGATTTCTCTGTTCTGAACTGGTATGGATACAGGATACCTTGATTTTGTTTCCTGGACCAAATTTGACTGCATTTTTGATTCATGATTCTTGTGTTTGTTTTTAGTTGAACTATACCTCTCGGAGAGCCATGTAAAATCATGGACTTGACACTTATGCTAAGTAATATGCAGAAATGAACCTATGAAATAAATTCTTGCCCTTTTAAACTAAAGTAAGGTAAACCAAGGAAAATCTCTGCAAAAACAACACCTCTTCCTAATTCAATGCTTATGAATGTAAAACTCTTGAGTGATAAAAGAGCAATTTGATATCCCAGTTAGATATTTTGGAATGGAGTATCTTGTAAATGATGTTCAAAGACCAAAATAATACTGAATAAATAAGAGAATACAAAATTCAAATACAGTACAGCTTAGTTTATTTGAAAATCTTGTAGGGGGAGCCAATATTAACATAACCAGATGGCCAGATTAAACAGAAATATTTATGCTATTTAGGTAGCTTTTATGTGTCACTTGTGAGCATAAAACAAATTTTGATAATTATTTTGGCACACTAATAGGATGGTCAAATGGGATTTTTTCATTCTATCCATTTATTATTTTATGAAAAACAAGAATTGGATTAGGGAGTGGTGCTATGTTACAGATGGCTTTCAACAAGGCATGTGATTTCTTCATAATATGTAACAAAAAACTGCAATGGCAATATTATAATGTGGTTTGGAATCCATCAATGATACAACTGAAGATCAGCAATATTAAATTCAGTTCCTTAATGTCAGTTCCTTCATATGCTGACAGTATATTGTCATCAGTCAAGAAATATATCCAGGATAGCATTCATACTACTGGATCACTTCATTAATTGTTAAACCCAATCTATAGTGAAAATTATTGGTTTTTGCTTTAAATCAGGGTTTCTCAAACTTGGTAACTTTTAAAAGTCTAGTTTTCTGGCTGGGAAATTCTGGAAATTGAAGTTCATATCTCTCAAAGTTGCCAAATGTGAAAGTTTAAATGGTTTAAATGATCTGGGCAGATGGATGAGAAAAAACTTCCTAGTTGATTCAATTAAGAGATCATTTCTTACAAATTTGTTACTAGACATTGTCTTTCTAACATATATATATAGCCGATTCAAGACGCTTTCTTGTGCTTAGGTTCTTTTTTGTATAAGGGAGGGAAAACAGTTCAGTTTTCTCCCAAATATAATTATATTAAGAATTTTAATTATAATAGCAAAAATTAATACAAAATAAACTTGGAGAAAGAGCAAGCAAGGAAGGAAGGAAAATAAAGAATAAAATATATAAAGAAGCCACTTAACAATCTTCATCACTACACAAGCATTCACAAATTTAATAACTCTTTGTCTCTAAGGCTGGACAGGTATCTCTTCATCCAATATCCCATTTGGGAAGTGCTCCATTTTTGAGCTGACTTTCCATTTGCAGCTGATGCTAAAGAAAGGGACAGGCTCAGTGAAACCACAGTATAATTAATAGGATCAACACAATCAGGACTATGCCTGTGGAAGTATCATATGTGTCAGCTTAGTGCTGTGCATGAAAGTTCTATATTCCCCCACTCCTCCCACTAATTTGCATTTAATTTGTTTAAAAAGAATTTGCTTTAGAAATTTTCAAAGAAATTCTCATGGGTGGCATGTGGTTTTCCTGCACTTATTTAATTATGAAGTGGCCAAGGGGTGTATGTAAATAACATGTCTTTTATTGTATAATAATCTTCTCTGCTGTCCACGGTTTTCCTGGTCTCCATGTGTGTTTTATATTCCAAAGGAAAGCATCAGAAGGGTAATCATCCTATTGGGGTTTCTTTCTTTCTTTTTTAGTTGTGTAAAATATAGGCACCTACAGAAAACCTGGTATGAGGGATGGATATTGTTCTGTCGGGCTCTCTGATAGGATCCTCCCAAAAATTCACAGGTACAAATTTCAGACACACACACGTTTGAAAATTCAAAACAATGTTCTTTATAATGAAAATTCACTTAAATTAAGCCCTCTTTTGTTATAGCAAAGAGCACTCATCTCCAAAAAAACTGGTAATTTATACAAGTCCCTTATCAGTCCTGTGATACTTAGATTGCAGCTGTGAGGCAATTCAAAGTCCTTCTTTCAAAAAGTGAAACACACTTTGCTCTGGTTTAGTTTCAAAGCAGGGAAAAATCAGCACACAAAAAGTCAAAGTCAGTAAAGCAGTCAGGAAACACAACAAACGATCAGATAATCCTCCACAATGGCCAAACCCACAGGCTGCTATTTATAGCAGCCTCACTAATTACCACAGCCCCATCCAACCATAGGTGGCCTCATTTTCTTTGATAATAATCTCTCAGTTGTTGTTGCCTATGCATCGCTCTTCGCATACGTGGCTGTATCAGTAACTCTTGTTCTGAATCCAAGGAGGAGCTAGATAATTGATCTTCTTCTGAGCTGTCTGCCTCACTCTCCTCCTTCCTGTCACTCATGTCTTCGTGGTCAGAGGAGCCTTCCTCAGCAGATTCCACCGGGGGCAAAACAGGCCTGCAGCATGTGGATGTCTCCCCCACATCCACAGTCCTTGGGGCAGGAACTGGGCCAGAGCTAACCACAACAGATATATACCAATAGCGAGAAACCAGAAGCACCTTGTTCTGCCATATTCAGCAATAAAGAAAGCCAAAATAATTTCTTGATTATTCTAATAGCTAAAGAGAAAGAAAAAAAAAGAGATCTCTTTCACGGGAAATTCAACTATTGAGAAATTTCAAGGCAGATTTCTGCAAAACTTTATGTCAACATATAGAGAGCCAGAATGGAGCTCTTAGAAAATGAATTAAGCATCTCCTACCACTATCACATACTGTGGCTGAGAAGTGTGTAAATTTCAAACTTATTCCAATCTCTGAAGAGTTTAGTTAGCACTTTTGAGAACATTTAAAGCAGAGCATTGTTCCTACATCCATATCAAAATTAATTTTCGGTTTCATCAAGTGGAAGTTACATTTTAAGCTGAATTAACCAAAAGCGTGACTGGTACATTTTCAGACATTAGGGTTAGGGTTAAAAAAACGACATGACAGCCAGATATGTTTGTATGTTTCCCTAGGTATCAAAAATATTTTAAAATATTCTGCATTCTAGAAAGCAAATATCAGGCGGGGGAAGATGTGTTAAACTTTTCAACTCCAAATTGTCACTCATTTCTTTTGTTCTTCTCAGAAATAGGATACTG
Organism: Erythrolamprus reginae; assembly: GCF_031021105.1. Classification (NCBI taxonomy): domain Eukaryota; kingdom Metazoa; phylum Chordata; class Lepidosauria; order Squamata; family Dipsadidae; genus Erythrolamprus; species Erythrolamprus reginae. Next base: position 100,845,259 of record NC_091953.1, on the reverse strand, counting down.
ATTTTCAGAGACTGCCAAGTATGTTTATGAATGCTGTTAAGATTCTATGAAAATAAATAAATAAATAAATATAGAAACATAGAAGATTGATGGCAGAAAAAGACCTCATGGCCCATCTAGTCTGCCCTTGTACTATTTCCTGTATTTTATTTTAGGATGGATATATGTTTATCCCAGGCATGTTTAAATTCAGTTACGTCTGCTAGAAGTTTGTTCCAAGGATCTACTACTCTTTCAGTAAAATAATATTTTCTCATGTTGCTTTTGATCTTTCCCCCCAACTAACTTCAGTTCTTGTATTCACTTTCCTATAGCAAAGGCTCTGTTTTAAATAAAGACCATTTACATCTACAATATAATTATTGGATATTACTGCTCTACAGATAGTTAGGTATTTCTGGAGTTGGCAACGTTCTCTGATCTTGCACACAGTGTGTCCAAGCACCAGAGAGAGAATCGTATCTGGTTCGAAAGAGAGCTTGCAGGACACTTCCAAGACTTTACCAATTTCATCAACATTCTTGCATCAAATGCCACAAACGTTCAGTCACATCTCATAAAAGATTCACCAAAATATTGGAGATCTAATGTCAGAGCAGAGGTGAATTTTATTTAGCTCTAGAGATCAATTTTTCTGTAGTCCATGAGGTACTGTATTGCTTTTGCAAACTATGTTGCCAGATATAACCATGGGTATTTATTTAATGCTTATATTAATAATAATAATAATAACAACAACAACAACAACAATAATAATTTATTAGATTTGTATGCCGCCCCTCTCCGAAGACTCGGGGCGGCTCACAACAATAATAAACAGTATGACAATCTAAACAAATCTAATATTAAAAAGCATCTAAAAACCCATCATTTAAAAAACCATGCAACACACGCATTCCATACATAAAACTATAAAAAGCCTGGGGGAGATGTCTCAATTTCCCCATGCCTGGCGATATAGGTGGGTCTTAAATAGTTTGCGAAAGACAAGGAGGGTGGGGGCAGTTTTGATCTCTGGGGGGAGTTGATTCCAGAGGGCTGGGGCTGCCACAGAGAAGAGTCTTCCCCTGGGGCCCGCCAGACGACATTGTTTACTTGACGGGACCCAGAGAAAACCAACTCTGTGGGACTTAATCGCCACTGGGATTTGTGCGGGCAGAAGATGGTCCCGGAGATATTCTGGTCCGATGCCATGTAGGGCTTTAAAGGTCATTACCAACACTTTGAATTGTGACCGGAAACTGATCGGCAGCCAATGCAAGCCACAGAGTGTTGGAGAGATGTGGGCAAACCTAGATAACCCCATGATAGCTCTCACGGCCGCATTCTGCACACATTCTGATCAAGTAGTAAAAAAAAAGCAGGTATGCGGGGAATGGAAACCCTTTCAAGAACCTGTCCATAGGTGGTTTTTCTCCCTAGAACAGGGCTGTCAAACTTGTGTCATGGGCTGGATGTGTCATGTGCTGGCCACGCCCATTTTAGCAAATGGGGGGAAAGTTGCAATATGTCATGTGACGTCACCGTTACAACGCAAGTTTGACATCCCTCCCCTAGAATTTCTTCATAGCCAATGTGCTGTCTTGAAAAGTTCCCTGGAATAATTAAAATGCTATCTGGGAGCAAAAACTACACTAACATGCTGTGTAACTTAAAGTCCTATCCACATAACCATGAAACTATAATAGAGGAGCCTTGGTTCTTCTTGGTTCTCCCTTTCAAGTTAAATGTATTCATAAGATTAAAAAAAATGGAAGAGAAAAAAATAATTTAATTTGATGTGTAGGGATAGCTTTTGTTTTGAAGCATGTGGTTCTCATTGGAAATGATGGAGAACTTAAGAGCTTTAGGTGCAGGGAGCTACTGCTAATTAGGAGAGGTCAAAAAGGTTACTGTTGGTGTATTTTTACATCAGCTGAAAGTCTGATCCAGACTACAGAATCAACACAGTTTCTGCCATTTGTCTGTTACATACAGTAGCGAATTCCTTGTCATTCTTCCTTCCCGTACTTATTTCATTGAGTTTAATAGGAACTGGCTCAGCTCCACTGCAGCACAAGAAAGATGTCAGATTATTCATATTTGTCTGACAAAGTGCAAGTGAATGCTTAAAGATGCCATACAGAGCTGTAAACATGAGTGACATTCCTACAAAGACAGAATTCAAGATATATGATACACTGAAGTCAGATTACAATGCGGGGGTCATCAAGGACAGCATAGAATATGAGGAATCTGTAATTCTGTAGAAAGCATTAAAATAATGAAATAGAGGTTCCCTGATTGTAGCTAGACAGACTTTGTTATGGATTCACTGACATTAAACTAGCCATGATTTTTGAACTTCATCATTCCCAACCCAAACTATCTTACAACAACGAAAATATTGCTATATATACTGCTCAAAAAAAATAAAGCGAACACTCAAATAACACATCCTAGATCTGGATGAATGCAATATTCTCATTGAATACTTTGTTCTGTACAAAGTTTAATGTGCACAACAGCATGTGAAATTGACTGTCAATCAGTGTTGCTTCCTAAGTGGACAGTTTTATTTCAGAGAAGTTTGATTTACTTAGAATTATATTGTGTTGTTTAAGTGTTCCCTTTATTAACAAGCAGAGCAATAAGGATGATAAATAAATGAATCTTAATTTAGCAGTGAATACAATTAAGGCCTTCTGATTTCAGTGAGTTCAGCTCTAAACCTGACTAAATCTGGATCCAATCTAATAGGCCGACTCTAGAGATATGTTGGCAGAAGGAAATGAGAGAAGGTGATTTCCCTATTTTTTCCCCCTTGCCTGGTAGCATTTCAAGCCCGCAAAAACTATTGTATGAGCTTCTGGGAACCTTGGTAACTCTATAATTGCAATAAACTGAATCTATTATTGCTCATTGAAACAACGGAACTTAAAAGATTTACATAGTCTACTACTTCTGGAGAATAATATGAAGGAGTGTAGGAAATATAATTAAAACTGATTCTTTTCTTCAATATCAATATCTTAATTTTAATTTCGTATATATTGTTACAATCTACTTTTAAACTGTAGATTGAAAGCAGATCATATGTTGGTAGATCATGAGCTTATCAATGGTTAGAAAAATGTTAGAGTTATTTACATATTTCTTTTTCTATATGGCTTGATCATTCTTATGCTCCAATAGAAGAGACCAAGTGTAGTTTTATAATTATTTTATTTTGGACTGACAGTGCACATGGAGATTTGGAAAATTTCTGTTCTGATTTTCTCAGTATTCTGAGTAAAATTAATGCCAGTTTCCCCCAAAATAAATACTATAAAGGTAATCCTCGATTTACAACAATTCATTCAGTTCCTAAAGAAATTACAATGGTTTTGAGAAAAGAGATTTATGACCATTTTTCACAATTACAACCTTTGCAGCAACCCCAGGATCATGTAATCGAATTTCAGCTGCTTGGCAACTGGCCCATGTTTATAACTGTTGCCGTGTCCCAATGATCATGTGTTCATTTTTTGGCAATCTTCTGACAAGTAAACTCAATGGGGACACCAGATTCACTTAACTGGCAAGAGGGTTACTAACATATCAACTGTATTGATTCATTTAACAACTTAGGCATGAAAGGTTGTAAAATGGGGCAAAACCTACTTAACAATTGACTCACTTAATAGAAATTTTGGGCTCAATTGTGGTTGTAAAGTTGAGGGTTACCTGTATTGCTTTCGATATGAAATGCCCTTATCTGGAACACGGAGTTTGGTGTAATACTTAAAACATCACCCTAGAAACCACTGTCAGCCTTATCAGGTAGACCAGACAGAAAATATGAGTAGATGAGCTAATTTTACTTTATGGTAAGTATATTAACAGAATCTTGAAAGTCTGAAAGTATAATTATCTATCTCCTTTACGGGTCAGGTGGTCAGGTGTTAGGGAAAGCAAGTAGAATGCTTGACTGCATAGCTAGAGGTATAACAAGCAGGAAGAGGGAGATTGTGAGCCACCCCGAGTCTTTGGAGAAGGGCGGCATACAAATCTAATTAATAATAATAATAATAATAATAATAATAATAATAATAATAATATTAATAATAATAATAATAATTCGTATCATTTCTCATGACCACATCAGCTGTGAAATCTAGGAATTGGAGCCCCAACTCATCAGGAATTGGCTAGACAGTTTCGAAATATAAAACTTTTGATGGGCGAGGATTTGAGAACAATCACTTATAATTAAAGCTGTGTGGGTTTGTTTTTGTTTTTTTAAATCTTTTGTGCATTGCACCAATTAATTACTTCTTTCCCTCCCCACTCCAGTGAATTTAGCTCCAAATCATCTCTGCAGCTACTTTAACATATTTTACATTTGAAATTCTAAAGCAATATGAAATCTGCATTGTTTTGTTTTGGGGGGAAAAGGCAGACCTGTCTTTCTCCTAAAGATATCATCTTGTGAATGAATTAAAAGCCAATCACTTGTATAAAACTAGGGAGATGAACAGGCATTATTGTCACTGTGATGATAACTTTAGTGAGACAAATGATTTTTTATGTAAGTTGGGGGATCTTTTTAACCAAACTATCTTCCTGTCCATCTCATTTTGATATTCCACATACTCAGGCAGCAGACTCATGAAAGTCTAAAATGTGAAATGTGAAAAAAGATAAATGTTTCCCACTCCCCAACACATTTGCCACCACTGTTGCATATCAATGATGTTGATTGCAAAGGGCAAAATTAACAACATTTTTCAGTACTAAATGGACACTCCCCCCCCCTGCTTATCTTAGAACTGAAGTTCCATCGACTTCAGAATATGGTGTATCAAGTTATACGTGACATTTTGGTTACTCTTCCACATCTTATAGGAAAATATATGCTTCTGTGCCGTAATTTGAAAAATGATGATTTGATATGGGGAAAATCTGAAATATTCTGAAGATTCTCATGGGCAGTTTGGGTTTTGTGCAAGGACGGTGAGATGTCTGGATGTCAGGGCAACAAGTATGATCAAGGAAATGGAGCACCTCCCTTATGAAACCAGGTTGCAACGCCTTGATCTCTTCAGCCTTGAAAGACAGCATTTAAGGGGTGACTATCATGCATGGGATAGAAAAGGTGGATAGAGAAAAAATATTTTCTCTATACACAATACTAGGATGAGGGGGCACTCCCTAAAGCTCAAAGGTAAGAAAGTGAGGACAAATAAAGGGAAATATTTCTTCACCCAGAGGGTCGTTGGTTTATGGAATTCACTTCCAGAAGAGGTCGTGACAGCCGTCACCTTGATAGCTTCAGGGCAGGATTAGACAAATTCATGGATGTCAAGTGTATCGGTGGTTATTGAAATGGATGTCCATGTGCCGCCTCTATGTTGGTTGAGGCAGGCAAGATTCCTTGGGAACCATTTGTTAGGGGTTAGGGGAAAGGGAGGGTTTGTCTTCTCTTTCTGCTCAAGATCCCCATGGACAATTGGTGAGCATAGAATGCTGGACTTGATAGGCTTTGGTCTGATTCATCATGGCTCTTCTTATGTTCTTATGTATTTTCTATTTTTCTTTGAATATATGTTTTAAGGTTCACTAGATCCCCCCCCCCCCAATTCAATTAGAATTTTGAAATTTTCTCCTCGAGTCACAGTTTCTTTGTGATACATTGTTGACGATGTCACATTTTTGAGGTTTTTTTGAGTGAAACCAGATAAAACAAACTCACTTCTTTTTGATGGAATTGGATCACAGGATAGGATACTGTATACACTTGGGCTAATTTATAACAGGGAGGATTTTTTTTTTCTATCAAGGGATGGTTGTAGTACAGGAAGAGTTAACGAAGGTCTGTAACAAACAAAACCAGTTATAGACGGGGTGGAGAGTATATCTCTTATAGCTCTTATTTGGTACTGCCACACAGTGGCCACTTCTCCACCACCCACCCACCCTGCATTGTTCCACTCTGTTTCTCACACATATATTTGTACAGTGTATCTACAAATATCTACTTGTATGTCTACAAGTGAAATAGCAAAAATCCTCTTCCCTGAGAAGATGCAGTCCAAGAAAAAGAAACATATATACAATGGGTTGATTTTGAAAGGTCAGACAGCTAATTTTATGTCAAGGACTGGTTTTGAAAACCTTAGGCTTATGTATTGTACTTTCAGCGCAGTCTGAACTGAAGGAATTGCTTGCACCTTAATAAATATCCCATGTAAGACCTCAAAGTGGATGCAGATGGTATACAAAAACACAGCAGTCTCCAAGCTAGAGAGATCCTTACGAGAGGAATGAAAAGAAAATATTTCAGTTGCTTCATTTCCTAAGTTTTGAAATCCATGGACAGCCCCAGCAGCCTTTGATAATTCCAGTTTAAACCATCTCATGTATATAAACAATGGCAGAATAGAGATGGAAAGTTGGGAACCAAATAATTCCTCCTCTATTCAACAACATGAAGGAAAATTCGGTAGATGTATCCAACTGTAATAAGTTTTTATTTTGTTCTGTTCTCTATTTTTTAAAAATTGAATAAAATTTCTTTTAAAACTGCTTCTTCTGATTAAAACAAAAGGAACTGTTTGTTCTATTTCTCAAAACACACAATCCAGAAAACATTACTGCTCACAAAAATTGTCAATGAATATTGAGAAGGGATAGGAAACAACGAAGGGGTGATGATGTGAGTAATCAAATCTGAATAAGGACAAACCATTAGCTAACACAAAATACAAAGTGGGGAAATAAGCATAAGGAAATCCTTGCCATACTCAGAACAAACTAAGATCATATTAAAAGATCATCTAAATCAGTGGTTTTTCAACCCTGTGGATTTAAACTCCCAGAATTCCTCAGGCTGGCTGGAGAATACTGGGGATTGAACTATAAATTAGATAAGTGCAGAAGGAAAAACTATAGGAAAAAAATATGCACAGAAGATAAAGTAGAGAAGAATATACAAGTGAAACTCGAAAAATTAGAATATTGTGCAAAAGTTCATTTATTTCAGTAATGAAACTCAAAAGGTGAAACTAATATATGAGAGAGATTAATTACATGCAAAGCAAGATGGTTCAAGATGTGATTTGTCTTAATTGTGATGATTATGGGGTACAGCTCCTGAAAACCCCAAATCCACAACCTCAGAAAATTAGAATACAACATGCAAACAATAAAACAATTGTACATAGAACATATTGGACCTCTAAAAAATATAAGCATTCTTGTTTGTTTGTTTGTTTGTTTGTTTGTTCGTTCATTCATTCATTCATTCATTCATTCATTCATTCATTCATTTATTTGATTTTTATGCCGCCCTTCTCCTTAGACTCAACAACATGTTAGCAATAGCACTTTTTAACAGAGCCAGCATATTGCCACCTCGGAAGGATGGAAGGCTCAGTCAACCTTGAGCTGGTGATGAGATTTGAACCGCTGACCTTCAGATCTACAAGTCAGCTTCAGTGGCCTGCAGTACAGCACTCTACCTGCTGCGCCGCCCCGGCTCATTATGTACTCAGTACTTGGTTTGGGCTCCTTTTGTAGCAATTACTGCCTCAATATGGCATGGCATGGAAGCTATCAGCCTGTAACACTGCAGAAGTGTTATGGAAGACCAGGATGCTTCAACAGTAGCCTTCAGTTCTTCTGCATTGTTCGGTCTCATGTGTCTAAGCTTTCTCTTGGTTTAGGTCAGGCAAGTTTGCTGGCCAATCAAGTACAGTAATCCCATGCTCATTGATCCAGGTTTTGGTGCTTTTGGCAGTGTGGACAGGTGCCAAGTCCTGCTGGAAAATGAATTCAGCATCCCCCAAAAGTTCATCTGTGGAAGGAAGCATGAAGTGCTCCAAAATCTCCTGGTAGACAGCTATATTGACCCTGGACTTAATGAAGCACAGTAGACTGACACCAGCAGATGACATCAATATTGTGGAAGATTGGAAACTGTGGAAACTTCACACTGAACTTCAGGCATCTGCCTCTCTATTCTTCCTCCATACTCTGAATCCTCGGTATCCAAATGAGATACAAAAGTTGTTCTCATCAGAAAACAGGACTGAGCAACAGACCAGGTCTGTTTTCCTTTAGCCCAGGTAAGATGCTTCTGACAATTTGCAAAACAGTTATTTGAGTTTTTTAGCTTGGAAATTTTAAGATGTATGGACTTCAAGTACTAGAATTCAGTTGAGCTGAAGTCCAGACATTCTAAAGTTGCCAAGTTTGAAAAACATAGTTCTACTTGTGGTTCTTTCTTACTTTAGCAAGCTTCAGAAACCCTTCAAGGATGCAAATAATTCACTTTTTTTCTTCAATAGGTCTGTTTTGCCACACAACCTTATCATCTGAGTATCTTTCATTAGGACACTGTATGTAGCCAGGAAGTAGAAAAGCATCCAGGATGGACTTTGAAATAGTAGTTGATCTGCAATGACACCAAACAGGTTTGTAATTGTTTTCTTATTTTAGAACTTCAGCCAGTAATTGCTATCTTCCAATCATCAGAATCTCAGCCACAAGGCATTTTGTGTAATCCTGATTAAAATTTTTCAATCTTAATTGAAAGTGCTTGGCAGAAATTCCTATTGACTTCTTTGGCTTTATCCAGCCCACCAATTGTTATCATGAAGTGCTTTGTACTTCAACTAAGGCCAACCACAACTTCAATAATACACTTTTCTCATATAAAGATACCTCATTTTCCTACTAAATTTAGCAGCTCAGTTACAGGTTAATCAAATAAGATTATTACATTTGAGCAGCTCAGATTTTCCATGGAAGTTTATTCAATTCTTTGTTATGTTTTGACCTACTAGATTTTCAGATTAAGTTTTATCTGAATCTGTAGCTGAAGAGTCACATAATATTTTTAGATCAGCAAGGTCTGGCTTAGAAATGTCACATTACTTTGTCCAAACATCCTCCTCTTCTAGGCAGGACGAAGTGTGTTATAACACAATAGAGAAGGAGAGAATTTAGGTAATTTAGCAAAATAGGTTTTGCAAATTTGAACTAGAAGTAGGCTGTCCATGGTGCTGATTGATCGTGTCCCGATGTTACCTAAGAATTTCCACTTCCTCCAGCTTCAGATGTCTTTATAGTTTTAAAAGTGTCTACCTTTAAATTCCATTTATACTAATGAAATAATTATATCATTAACTTGAAGATGTAAGTCACTGTCCAGGTGGAATTTTTAAAGATGGAAAACAAAGAAAGAAGACGGCAGCGGCAGCCCCTTTGAAGACCGAGAGAAAGGAAGAAGGCTGGACCAGGATCTGTCGGCTGCTGTGTAAATCTGTCATTCAGCTGCATAGCCCGAAAGACACCTGACTCATATTATAGCTGGAAAATTCAGAGCAAACTTTGATTTTAAAATATATGTGTCCTACTAGAATTTACCCTATTATCCAAATTAGGGCAATACTTTTATTGTAGCTGCTCAGGATTCTCCTAGCATAGACTGTGCAAAAGTTTGATTTTTTTTTTCATATCAGTTCATCAGATTGTATGTTCCAAAGATACGAAAAGCTTGCACTCTTTTGTGAACTTGGAGTTGGCTAATAATAAAAAAAATAATCTTGGCATGCATTTGTGTTCCTTTTTTCCTTACAACCAAGAAAACTACCTTTCTTTTTTTTATTTCACTATATTATGTATTCTTGAGCTGTCCCAGTTACCGTTATCTTCACAGCCTACTATAATCCAAAATTTATGATGGTAGTTTTCTATGCAGATTTCCTGTGCACTTCTGCCATCAATTATACATGGGTGTAAATCTCATTGTCTCAATAGAATCTGTTCCTAAGGGAGAACTTCAGCCTTCGTAACATAATAACACAATGTAAGATGTGATGTGAGATATGATATATGATATGAATCACGGACACATATCTTTAAAATTATTGTCCTAAAATGTACTGATAATATAGCTTCAAGAGGGAATTTTATCTAAAACATTTTATTATCTACCTTACCTCTTTTCCTCTGGCTTGTATTTTCAGGAACTTGCAAGCACATTTCAATGCAGATTATCAAAATTCATAGAACCAGCTAATTGTGAATCTACTCTAAATATGACTAAAATTTGGAATCAGTTCATTAATGAAGAGATCAATTAGGATTTGAATTATTTATCTTTCTCTCTGTGGGTCAACTAGCTAAAATGTACAACTCCCCCAAATACCCATTTGTTTCCATTTTTAAAAATATGATTTGTTTACTCCCAATGAATATTCAATCTTTCTAAGGAACAAAATAATGGTGCTGAAATACGGACTGGGCTGATGATGAGATGAGATGTCACCAGGTTTTTAAATATATTTTTTTTAAAAAATGAAGACCAGCACAGGTTGATTTGATTAAGATAAACAAGAGAAAAATGATTTTGGACTTGTTCTATTGTAAGAATAAGGGGTAGTGATTTCTGACAGTCTCAAAATGGGTGAGCAGTGTGGTCGGGCGGTAGGAAAGGCAAGTAGGATGCTTGGCTGCATAGCTAGAGGTATAACAAGCAGGAAGAGGGAGATTGTGATCCCCTTATATAGAGCGCTGGTGAGACCACATTTGGAGTACTGTGTTCAGTTCTGGAGACCTCACCTACAAAAAGATATTGACAAAATTGAACGGGTCCAAAGACGGGCTACAAGAATGGTGGAAGGTCTTAAGTATAAAACGTATCAGGAAAGACTTAATGAACTCAATCTGTATAGTCTGGAAGACAGAAGGAAAAGGGGGGGGGCATGATCGAAACATTTAAATATGTTAAAGGGTTAAATAGGGTTCAGGAGGGAAGTATTTTTAATAGGAAAGTGAACACAAGAACAAGGGGACACAATCTGAAATTAGTTGGGGGAAAGATCAAAGGCAACATGAGAAAATATTATTTTACTGAAAGAGTAGTAGATCCTTGGAACAAACTTCCAGCAGACGTGGTTGGTAAATCCACAGTAACCGAATTTAAACATGCCTGGGATAAACATATATCCATTGTAAGATAAAATACAGGAAATAGTATAAGGGCAGACTAGATGGACCATGAGGTCTTTTTCTGCCGTCAGTCTTCTATGTTTCTATGTTTCTATGTTTCTAAGATATGGGTGAGGTTAATGGTTTGAGTTATCAAAACCTAGTGAAAAACTATGAGACATAAAGCTCCAAAGTGTAATACAGGATTATTTTACATTGTTTATCCCCAGTTAGGGCTTAATCCCTGAAAAACAGAATTGCAGCATAAACTGGGCTTAATCCCTGAAAAACAGAATTGCAGCATAAACTACGCTATAAACAACTTACATGCTTTTTCCGAAGTCAACTTCGGATAGGCATCTATGGAAAGGATGAAGGTGAAAGAAATGATGATATGTGCATGACAAGGTGATCATGTGAATGGCACAACTTTCATACTTGTACTAGACAACAGAAGATGTTAGTGCATACCTGCAATAATTTTGACATCATTGGGGCCTCTAAAGACACCATTGGTCCCCAAAGAATTCCAGAGTTGAAATTCTAAAATCATCATTTGGGTGGAATACAATAAATCTCCTGATGAACATGCTGAAGAAAATCCTATTTTTATAACACTTGGTATTATTATTTTAACTAATATAAATGTCCTTCCTCTTTTCTGATGGTTTTTTTTAATCTGTGTGATTTTTTTTCTTTTTTATGCTTTCTGCACCAATAGAGCTAACCTAGGATTGAAGTCTGTCTTTCCAGAAGAGGCTACATTTATGTATCAGGCTAAGGTAGAGTGGAATTATATGAGATTAGACTAAATGACGTCAACAAAACCCCAAATAAAATAACCCTAAAATTAAACATATATACTGTATATCAAATTAAAATGTTCCCGATATAAAAACTGTAACACAAGGTCGCAAACTACAGTATGGTTGACAGTCGTGTCTTTTATATTAAACACAATTTCGATATTCAGAGAAGGGGGCATGTCTATAAATATAATCAGATATCCATCAATTATTATTATAATCATCACATGAAGTATAGTATAAATTTTATTATATGATAAAGGATATAATATATTACCCACTCCTCCATCTCTGATTTTTACTGCAAGGTATTAAATGTTTGTATGTTCAAATGTCTTTTTTTGTTGTTGTTGTTCACTGTTTCCTTTGTCTACTGCTTATACAGTGTTTTCTTTTTGGTTTTATTGTATATATATTAATAAAGGATTTTTTTTAAAAAAAGGTAGAGTGGATTCACATATCATACTGTCCTGATTTTTAAAAATCGTATTTCTGCACAAGCCACAATTGGACCATTCTTATTTAGAATGTAAGTTGTTGTTTACAAGCTCAAATGGCTCAGAAATAACTTTGGTACATTATTTATGGTTTAGACAGAATACCGAACTCTCTAAGTGACTTAACTGTAAAAGAAGAGGCAGTTTCCATTTCTTTCAGTGCATTGTTGTTTCATGGGGAATATTGGTAGGATGAGAATGTTTAATTAAAACCATGAGGATTTCGCTTGAAGGTAATTGTGTTTTGATATTCCCAGATGTGCCTGAAATCACTCAGATTGTTAACCAAGTTTCAGGGTTTTAAATGAGGTTTTGTTAAATTGAATGCTGAGGCTGCGGTTTTCCATCCAGCTAAGATAGACGTGGTTTTAAATAAGTGAAAGTAAATTTTTACCGATTTTGATAAATGCAAAATGATTTTTGAAGCTTGGGGTCAGAGCTATTATTAGATATAGAAGTCTAATTTGACTTGTCACTGAAGTCTCAGACTGCATACAGAGATTAATTTTTTTTAAAGGAAAGATTTCAAAAAACAAAAACCCACATCCACTGAATCTATGATATATTTGGAATCACAGTTATGGTTAAAACAGCCTTATTTTTTACTGGCTACTAAATGTTTTAAGCACTTCTTCAAAGACATTGGATGGATTTTCAGGGAGGTTATAATATAATAACTAAATATAGTTGAGCCAATCTTTGGAGAGGGGCGGCATACAAATCTAATAAATTATTATTAATTATTATTATTTTCATATGTTATCTTTTCTGACAACACTTCTTTAGTTCAGAGCAGGGTTTGACTTTTGGGGAATGAGGCCAGTATAGAATTGCATCATTTCTTATATTCTTACTGTCGCCATTACTCAATTTTCAGCTTTAAACTTGGAAAGGAAGGCTTCTCAGATTCTTAGGTTTTATACCAGTGATGGCAAACTTTTGGTTCACATGCCAAAAAGGGGGGTAGCGTGGGGAGGGGGTTGCACATTCACACTCATAATATGTGTCCTCCTGTGTATGCACGTCTGACCCCTCCCCCCCACATGTGATGGCACGTCCATTTTTCACTCTCCCCAGGCTTCAGAGTGTTTCTAGGAGCCTGGAGGGGGCAAAAACAGTCTTCCTCGTCCTCCAGAGGCCCTCCGGAGGCAGGAAATGGTCCATTTGCCAACTTCCAGTTAAACCACAAGGCCTGGTTTTCTTGCTCTCCAGAACCTTTCTAGGAGCTTGAGGAGGGCAAAAATGGCCTCCCCCCCATGGAGGTCCTCTGGATGCCAGAAATGTTCTGTTTGCCTACTTCTGGTTGAACTGGAAGCTCTGGTTTTTTGCTCTACCCAAGCTTCAGAGCCTTTCTAGGAGCCTGGGGAGGGTGAAAATGGCTTCCCCATGCTGGAAGCCCTCTTGAGGCCAGAAGTGGCCCATTTCAAGTTGGGAAATGGGCCATTTCGGCCTCTGGGTGGGGGGGAGGCCATTTTCACCCTCCCCAAGCTTCTCGAAAGGCTCTGGAGCTTGGGGACAGCAAAAAAATAGGCCTTCCCCACCCCCTCCAGAGGCTGAAAAATGGCTGTTTCCTGACTCCTAGTGGTCCCAGAAGGCCAAAAAAAATCAGCTGAGCTTTTGTCTATGTTCACCATGTTCTCATCACTGGCTCAAGGTTGACTCGACCTTCCATCCTTCCAAGGTGGGTAAAATGAGGATCCAGATTGTGGGGGCAATATGCTGGCTCTGTTAAAAAGTGCTATCGCTAACATGTTGTAAACCGCCCTGAATCTAAGGAGAAGGGCTACATTTAAAAATTTGAATAAATAATTAAATACATAAATAAGCAAACAAACAAACAAACAAATAAATAGTCCACGCAAAGGATCAAGGTGCCATCCTTTTCCTCATGGAATAGTACTGGGGCTGCGATTTTTGGTCTGGTTGGTTCGATAAATCCCCTTGCCAAGTTTTTGGTCAATGAACAGCCTCAGTTTGTTAAGGTTTTTTTGGGGGGTGGGGCATGCTATATATCTTTGACTTTGGGACTTTAGTCCCTGGTAGAATTTCAATGGTTCAGTCTGTGGCACAGTGTGAGGGGAGGTTGTCAGAGCCTTCGTTGCTGAAAACCTCAGCAAGTTCTCTACACTCTTTTTGGATGCCCTTTGACTGGTTGGTTCAGCTGGGCATTGCCGTTTCTTTACCCCCCCCCCCCTTTCAGGACTCTGCTCTTCTTCATCTTCTTGTTCATCTTCACGTGTCCTTTGGATTGGTATTCTCCCTTACTTCCAGTTTATTTTAGGGTTCAATTTCCTCAACCACACATGCCCCAGGACTAGTGGCCATTCCATTCCTGGTGCCACTATAAACGTCATGGTTTTCCATGTTTATTTGCAAAGGCTCAGTGCAGAAATGGCCAGCTCCTTCCTGCTACTGTCCCATCTGGCTGGGGAAAAGCGATGGGTTATTTTTTTTTAGCTTCCTTAGATGGATACCCAGTTTCCCCACTAAAGCTGGACTAATTAGGCAGTGAGTGTATTCCAAGTCCAGTAATGCTGAATTTTTTTCCCCTTTTCCCTTGGCTGGAGATGAAAAGTCTTAAGGGTAGGGTGAGTGGTTCAATTGAGTCACTTACCAGTGAGTTGTCTTCCGGTTCACTCTTGAATGGACTCAGGTCCTCACATTGGGGTGCTGAGTTTCTTCCCCTGAGTTTTGGGAGGAGCTAAACTCCACAGTTTCTCTGCTTCTTAAAGTGATTTCTTTCCCTCAGGGTGTTGATTTCGTGGGTTTTCCTCTGGGCAGCTTCTCGGGCTTTTTGGTAGGAATTTTCGAATGGCACTCTGCGATGTGGTGCCCTTCCTTTGCACATTTGAAGCAAGCCAATGGCTTCGGTGCTAGAGCAGCTTGCAGCTTGAATGTCTCTCTCTTCCTTTGGGGTGGGGATCTCCTCTAGAGTCTTCCTGCCCAGTATTGGTTTTGGCTCATATCGATCTTGGCTTACTTCACTATGAAGTACTTTAAACCAGCTCACCAAGATGTTTTCCAGACAATTCACTCGGCAGGCAAGGTCTCAGAATTCCTTGGTGTATTCAGCTTCTGGTCAGCGACCTTGCTTCACAACTCTCATGCAGTAGTAGCTTTTTGGTTGACCAGTAGGCCTTCAAAACGCCATCCTAGGGCCATAAGGAACAGCCAAAGTTTCGCAGCTTGAAGGCATTGATGTTGTGAAGGGTCACCATCCACCAGGCAGCTGTACCTTCTAAGGCTAGGGTGACCACTTGGACTTTCACTCTCTGGGTTTGGAAATTTCACCCATACTCCTGCATGTACAGTACATGAAGACTTGGGAAGAACCCCTATTGTTGAGCATCTCCATCAAATTTTATGGCCAAGGGAATGGTCCCCTGGGTTGGTCAGTGACATTCACCTAGAGCAGGAGGCTGGTTCCCCAGAGTGGCCACTGCCCTACCAGTGGCGGCAGCTTGGTCAGCTGCTGCTGAGTCCAGGGTGACAGCTCTGGCTCCCTCAATGGCTATTGTTTCTTCTTCCCTCCTTCATTGGTGGCCTGGTTCCCCTTAGACATTAAGGTTCTCCAGAGTTTCCATCACAAGTTGGATTATGTGCCACTGGAGTCGGTTGTCCCTCAGTAGTTGTGATCAGCTCCTCCTGGTCGGACAGAGCCACCCTGATTTCCAGCTACAGTGGGTGAGGGTGACTCCCCTGGTTGTCCTATTTGAGCTGTCCTTCTTCCCCACACTGATTGACCATCAAGGTTTCATGGAGCCTTACAGGACAGTCTCAATGTCCTCGATGAGGCATATGGGGCCAGGGTCCCACTGGGTAGTTATTGAGGTTTCTTCCCAGCACTCAGCCTTCCTTTGTTCACTGTTTTGTTCATACATAGTTTGCAGGGTCTCCTCAATAGAGGGAACATTCTTCTCTCTGGGTTGACCACATTTGCAGATCCTGCTTTATGTAAGGTCCAGCCTCTCCCCCTTATTTAAGAATGTAAAGACTCTTGAAACATGGTGTTTCAAAAGGAACCTTTTATTGAACAGAAGTGATAGCAGGACAAAATAAAAGGCTATGAGATTCCAAAGGCAATACAAGTAGCATAAAAGGAATTAGGAACCTTCTTCCAACAGTCTGATGTGGATTCAACCAATCTTCAGGTGTGACGATGTTATGGCCGCTCTGAGAATGTGTTAGGATCATCTTCAGTCAGCTTTCAGGTCATGCAATCCACATGACCCTCCTCTCCTTACATTCCTCAAAAGGTGCGGAAACTCCAAGATCCTAGACTCCAGGTAAAAAGGGTATAAATCAATAGCATGCAGGTGATAGGGTACATGGAAGAAAGCCATAAAGTAAATAATTTGGGCAAGGGTCCTGCTTCCCCTGAAGAATGGCAGATTCACAGATCTGACACCTAGAAGCTGGTTTATATACTGAACTAATGTAGTTTGTTTGCCTGGGGTTTCGTAAATAAACCAGAATTGGCTGCGTTCACACAACTTGCTAAACCACACACACCAGATTAGGTTTTCATGCAAAGTACATATCCAACCTGCCACCTCCTATTTCTTCCCATATTTGCCCTTCAATAAAATATGAACACGAACAAGCAATCTGGCAGATAGGCGACAGCTCCTTGGCTCATCAAATCATGCCATCGGAGAGATCAATTCTCCCTATGCAGAAATGACACGAGTTTACTGTTTAAATAATCCAAATCACGTGGCCTTAAAGAAAATCTCCCAAACATATATAGATGAATAAGGCACTCATGATCAAATGACAAGGTGCAGGGAGAAAATTCAGGCTAAAATTAAGGTGAAATTTAACAGGAAGAACAGAGTCCCCAAAGAGGCAACATTTCAACCCCAGTAGATGGTAGAGCAGGCCATGTGGTCTTAGGTGGAGATAAAGAGATATAAACAAAACGGAAAAGATCTACAAGTTATCAGTTCATATAAGGATACTATATAAGAAATTTGGAAAACATAGGAGTATTTATAGTCTCTTTCCTATAATAACAGGAAAGAAGAAAGAGCTGAAATTCATCCAAGAGAAAGCTGACTCATACAAACCTAAACATTTTCAGATGGTGGCATAAGTCATCGAGCCTTTAGGATGTATATATTTCCCTGGTCAGATTGTTCCATCAGATGGCATTTCATTAATACCGTTCTGATCTTTCTAACTCATAATGTGATCATAGAAAAAAATACTCCATGTGCTGTAAACAAACTGACTATGTTTTCTAGGGCAGATATATTGAGCTAATGTACCAAAGTGAGTCAGTATCATTATATTTTATGTTTGGATTTAATTTGACTCACACTTTGATGTACTTTCTTGTTTCAAGCTATATAGTGATACCTCTACTTACGAACTTAATTTGTTCCATGACCAGGTTCTTCAGTAGAAAAGTTTGTAAGAAGAAGCATTTTTTCCCATAGGAATTAATGTAAAAGCAAAGAATGTGTGTGATTGAAGAAACCACAGGGAGGGTGGAAGCCCTGTTTCCTCCCAAGAGATTCCTAGAGAGGCCCCACGGAGGCTTCTCCCCATCTTTTCGGCCCTGTTTCCTCCCAGGAGATTCCTAAAGAGGACCCACGGAGGCTTCTTCCTGCCTTTTCCTGCCCTGTTTCCTCTCAGGAGATTCCTAGAGGCCCAAGAGGCTTCTTCATGCCTTTTCTGGTTACAGTTTCGGAGGCTTGGGTTCGTAAGTGGAAAATGGTTCTTGAGAAGAGGCAAAAAAATCTAGAAAACCTGGTTCTTATCTAGAAAAGTTCATGATGGAGACTCTACTGAAAAAGAGGATAAATCAGCACCTAAAAAACAATAACTTATTGGACCCAAATCAGCATGGCTTTACTGAAGGCAAATCATGTCAGACTAATCTCATTGATTTCTTTGACTATGTCACAAAGGTGTTGGATGAAGGTGGTGCCGTGGATATTGCCTACCTGGACTTCAGCAAAGCCTTTGATACGGTTCCACATAAAGAGCTGATAGATAAATTAGTGAAGATTGGACTTAATCCCTGGATAGTTCAATGGATTTGCAGCTGGCTGAAGCATAGACACCAGAGGGTTGTTGTGAATGGCAAGTATTCTGAGCAGAGTCAGGTTACAAGCGGTGTGCCACAAGGGTCTGTTCTGGGTCCTATTCTTTTTAATATGTTTGTGAGTGACATAGGGGAAGGTCTGGTAGGGAAGGTTTGCCTATTTGCCGATGACTCTAAAGTGTGCAATAGGGTTGATATTCCTGGAGGCGTTGGCAATATGGTAAATGATTTAGCTTTACTAGATAAATGGTCAAAGCAATGGAAACTGCAGTTTAATGTTTCCAAATGTAAAATAATGCACTTGGGGAAAAGGAATCCTCAATCTGACTATTGTATTGGCAGTTCTGTGTTAGCAAAAACTTCAGAAGAGAAGGATTTAGGCGTAGTGATTTCTGACAGTCTCAAAATGGGTGAACAGTGCAGTCAGGCAGTAGGGAAAGCAAGTAGGATGCTTGGCTGCATAGCTAGAGGTATAACAAGCAGGAAGAGGGAGATGATGATCCCGCTATATAGAATGCTGGTGAGACCACATTTGGAATACTGTGTTCAGTTCTGGAGACCTCACCTACAAAAAGATATTGACAAAATTGAACGGGTCCAAAGACGGGCTACAAGAATGGTGGAAGGTCTTAAGTATAAAACGTATCAGGAAAGACTTAATGAACTCAATCTGTATAGTCTGGAGGACAGAAGGAAAAGGGGGGACATGATCGAAACATTTAAATATATTAAAGGGTTAAATAAGGTCCAGGAGGGAAGTGTTTTTAATAGGAAAGTGAACACAAGAACAAGGGGACACAATCTGAGGTTAGTTGGGGGAAAGATCAAAAGCAACATGAGAAAATATTATTTTACTGAAAGAGTAGTAGATCCTTGGAACAAACTTCCAGCAGACGTGGTAGATAAATCCACAGTAACTGAATTTAAACATGCCTGGGATAAACATATATCCATCCTAAGATAAAATACAGAAAATAGTATAAGGGCAGACTAGATGGACCATGGGGTCTTTTTCTGCCGTCAGACTTCTATGTTTCTATGTTTCTATCAGTAGAGGAGTTTGTAGGTAGAGGTACCACTGTACCTATAACATTTTGTTTTCCATATAAAGAGGCAAATACTTTTGGAGGGCGGTGGTATTAGCACTAACCATTGTTGGGCAGTTTTGAAATTTGTTTGAACAGTCCTACTGGTGGCAGTATTTCAGACATCTGTATCTGCCCATTTCAGTTTTAAGTTTAATTGCCTTTGATCAAAGAAGTTGCAGAGCTTGATATTGATGGGAGATGCAATGCCAGAACTCTGATTTTGAAACAGCTCAGCTGGTTGTATTTGCAGTGTTTTAAGCCTAGATTAGCTATGGAACAAAAGAAAAGGGACTGAGGTCAAGTGACCTACTGTAGACTAAACAGAGATAAATAATTCAGATTCTCATTATAACTAGAGCGTGCTGTTCTTAAACAGAGTTGAGTGCCAGCTCTTATAGGAACTGGTATACGAGGCAGTGTCTGAAAGTCCAATAATGTAATTGGGCATTGATATTAACCTAAAATCAAAGGCAAAAATTATGCATTTTCTTTGGCAATAGCTGAATTCGTACCATATTGTTTAGTCCTCCGGGGCATTTTAATAATCGTGTAATAGAAATGTTGGACTGCCTGAAATGCTCTTTGTGTTACTCTCTGAAAAGGTCTTAACAGAATGTCTTTAGCAGACAGGTTTGGAAGAATATATCATAGGAGGGAAAAAAAGGAAAAGCACATTTTCTTTCTTTCAATTGTAGTAACATGGGAGTGTTTCATTAGCTTAGCGGGGAGTGATGTGACATTATATTTAAAAAGCAATACAATTAATAACAATGGGAAGGCTGGGATTTGCTCACATATATAGCTGAAGGAGCTGAGAAAGATGCTAGATCAATGAATGAGCTGCAAGGCATTGCTGTTTTTTTGGAATGCTCTTCTTCCTTTGTCCACTGAATAGAGATCCACTCTTACTTTAGTCCAGCTATTGCTTAGATGCCAATAGATTATTTGTCTCTGATTGATTTGCACAGCTGTGGACACAAGCTAACCCTGTAGAAACGTTACCTGAGAGTTATGATTTGTTTAATCCCATTGATACTATTGAGGTCTATATGAGATGCTCCCAGTTCAGACCAGTTCTTAGAACCAAAAGTGGCTTCACCCACCCGGGATGCTTCTGCGCTGGGGGCTTGCAAGCGCACACATAAACCAGTAGCTATTTATTTATTTATTTGTTTGTTTGTTTGTTTATTTATTTACTTATTTATTTATTTGATTTGATTTGATTTGTATGCCGCCCCTCTCCGGAGACTTGGAACAGCTCACAACAGGAATATAAAATACAAATCCAATGATTAAAAACAAAAGAGTTAAAAACTCTTGATTAAAAACACTCATACAACCCAAACAAACCATACATAAAATGAAGCGGACGGAGGGAATCAATTTCCCCATGCCCGGCGACAAAGATGCATTTTAAGGAGTTTGCGAAAGGCAAGGAGGGTGGGGGCAGTACTAATCCCCGGGGGGAGTTGATTCCAAAGGGTCAGAGCCACCACAGAGAAGGCTCTTCCCCTGGGTCCCGCCAGACGGCATTGTTTAGTCGACGGGACCCGGACAAGGCCAACTCTGTGGGACCTAATCGGTCGCTGGGATTCGTGTGGCAGAAGGTGGTCCCGAAGGTATTCTGGTCCGATGCCATGAAGGGCTTTATAGGTTATAACCAACACTTTGAATTGTGACTGGAAACTGATCAGCAACCAATGCATATTGCGGAGTGTTGATGTGACATGGGCATATCTGGGAAAGCCCATGATTGCTCTCACAGCTGCAATCTGCACGATCTGAAGTTTCCGAACGCTCTTCAAAGGTAGCCCCATGTAGAGAGCATTACAGTAGTCGAGCCTCGAGGTGATGAGAGCATGAGTGACTGTGATCAGTGACTCACGGTCCAGGTAGGACCACAACTGGTGCACCAGCGAACCTGGGCAAACGCCCCCCTCACCACAACCGAAAGAATGGTTCTCTAACGTTAGCTTTGGATCGAGGAGGACGCCCAAGTTGCGAACCCTCTCTGAGAGGGTCAGTGATTCCCCCCCCCAGGGTAATGGACGGACAGATGGAACTGTCCATTAATTAATTAATTCAGAATAATTTCTTTAATTAATTAAATTAATTGAACACCCACTACTGGTCCATACATATCGACACTCCTGGGTTTACTGTAATTCTGCAATAAAACTGTGATGCAATTTTTCCATTTGCTCAAGGGATTTTGAACTGGCAGTGGCTGGTTTTCCTTTTTCTAAGGCATGCTTTTCCTTCCTAACCCTCTGCCACTCAGTTATGCTGCTTCAATTATATTATGTTTGTGTGTGTGTATATAAGAGGGGGAGGGGAGGGGGGAGGGAGAGGGGGAAGGAGAGACACAGAGACAGCAAGTGAGAGGTGGTAACAAACTGACCTCAAAGGAATGATTTTGTTTTTCTGGCTGGCATTTAGATTTTTAACTATCTTGCTTGTATTTTGGCCTTACCATCTTGCCTTTCTGCAAAAGGGAAAGACTGCAACCATTATACCCTACTGTCTGTTTCTAAATGAGATGTAAAACAAAGCATTAAAGCAAATTTCCAGTTGTATTCAATGTTTTAAATGTATGTGTGCATAGTGCTATTATGTATATTATATATGCGTACACACATATACTGCAAATATACACATACCACTAAAATTATTTTGTCTGTAACTGTTAATTGGACAAAACAGCACATCACAGGGCCAAAGCAAGATATGGATTAATGGATTAATTTACAGAATGCCAGAACCCATTGCTCCAGTGGGAATGAAATGTTGGAAAATCCTTGCCATTTCAGCACTGTTTAGCACCACTGCCATGCTGCCAAAGTATGCAAGCAACATCATTTTCAATATTCCCTGATAACTTCCCGTAAGTCAGTATGGGTACCTGGAAAATATGCAGTCAATGGGGATCACATGAACATAACTAATGGTGACAAGATTAGGTAAGGAAATGTAACTGAAAATATGAACCCACCGTTATGGATTGGTTTGTGTATGTGTTGTGTGTGTTCTTTCAGTGTTTTGTTGAAATTAACCACTTATTTCATAGGTAAGTACAGTAGTACCTCCACCTAAGAATGCCTCTATTTAAGAACTTTTCTAGATAAGAACCAGGTGTTCAAGATTTTTTTGCCTCTTCTTAAAAACCATTTTCTACTTAAGAACCCAAGCCCGGAAAAATTTCCCAGGAAATTTGAGAGCAGCACGAAGGTCTGGCCAGTTTCCTGCCATTCCCCCTGGGTTTCTCTCTCTGGTGCAGTGTATGGGAGGAAGACTCTCTTTTTTTTAAAAAAGCCTTAAAGTTTTGGATTTTTTTGATTCCTCTCACCTTACCTTCTTCCTTTGGCAGCGACTGTCCTCCTCCTCTTCTTCTTCTTTCTCCTCCTCCTCCCACCCAAATTCTGAGCTTTTATTTCTTTCCTAATGGGTTTGCACGCATTATTTGCTTTTACATTGATTCCTATGGGAAACATTGCTTCTGCTTACAAACTTTTCTACTTAAGAACCTGTTCACGGAATGAATTAAGTTCTTAAGCAGAGGTACCACTGTATTTGGGAAATATTTCACTGAACTAATTGGAATGGGGATGACTTTCCCTACTACCAAATTCCTTCTACCTCAGAATGCAAATGACCAGAATATAAATCCTTCCATTCTCCACCATCCAGTCAGAGCTGAAGAAGCTTCTTGGATAAGAAGTGAAATATCTCCAAAGAAAAACAAAACAAAAAAGTCCAGTTGCCTCCTAAAAAAGCACCTTTGGGACAACCACGACCTAGATGACTGAGAAGCACTGCAGACCTCTACCCTTGAGTTTTCTCCCCATTTTAAAAAGAAAAACAAAGGTGTATTGGAGGATGCTTTTATTTAAGAGAAGTCCAGGTGGGAAATGTAAGGACTCTTACCTAGGCATAACTCTGGGAAAATAGAGATGAGGGAGAGGGAGGGAAGATAGAGCAACCACTTTATTGTAAAAAAAAAAAAGTAAAAATGCAGAAAAAGTAAAGTAAAAACTTTTAAGAACTCGTCTTTGTAAAAATATTTGTATCTAACTACAAAAAAGAGTTTATTAGCTAAAGAAGCAAACTAGAAAAAGAGAGGCAAAGATCCAAAATTATATATCAAAGCAATATAAAATAATTTAGCCAAATCTTACCTGCTTTAATAAGATCTTAAATTTCAGAGAGTTTTGTGCAGTGGACTCTGATAGAAAGCATTTTAGTTTCTTGTTTGGATGATTTTTTTTAGATAGTTCAAAATCTATGATTTGGCTTTGGAATAACCCAAAGTTTCCTGTGGATTCTAAAGGGACCACGCTGCAATAATCCCACTGCAAATACCGTAACTTGGTCGGATAATTGAACTTCAGCTTTGTTGAAAAAGAGATGCTCCAGTTTTGAAGGCCACCTTCATGGCCACTTGTACTTGGAGAAGAGAATATCTTCTTGAAGAAAGTCCTCTTCAGAGGAATTCCAATCTGTCCCAAAGCAGGCTCAAACCTGTTCAATTGGAAAAATGAGCTGCCTTCTAAATATGATTTGTTTTCACCTGTATTCAAAGTCACTGAATTATCCAGAGCTGGATAATCCATTATCTTCAATGTTTATATTTTTACAGATTATTTATATGACCATCGTGCCAATGGATTGGTGCAGTATACAGCGTGTGAAACGGAACCAAACTAAGTATTTGAACAAAGAGAAAAAAGAAATTACTCTACTTATGGTATTTATTTCACAGATCCCTCTCTTAACTGATAGAAGCAGCAAGCAATGTTCTTGGAAGTGGGAGAATTAATCCACAATCCGAGTACTGTTCATAAGTAATTTATTGCAATTGTGTAGACAATAAATTCCTAATCCCAGATTCTCCAGGTTAGTCCTGACAGGGGCTGCCTCTTGGTTAATCTTCCACTAGAACAAACCCTTCCGCCGCCGGTCTTTCTTGTTATTTCCCAAGCTTTGCGAGAACAGCCTTTCCATGGGCACCCCATGCTTCCGATGGCTGCTGTTTAGTCACTGCCTGTATGCAAAGGCACACCTTCCTTCACACAATTAAATCACCCCAACCCCTGCTCGGAGACTGCAGCCCTGCCAATGTTATGGGAGCAGTTCCCCTCCCCTGCTAAGTGTTATTGACAAATCCATCAAAGGCAGTGATGCATTGGTTTCCACCTTCCCTGGAAGGACACTAGGGCAACAGTGACATGCTGTCACCGTGGTAACTGCTGCTGAAGTGAACCGCCTGTTGGGATAGGTGACCTCGGTTGGCAGCATGCCTGGAGATGTAGCAGCCACATGGCAGCCATGCTCCCAAGACCCAAAGGAGCAGCCCAGAGCCCTTGAATTGATTCATTAGGGCCTTAAAGGGTATTGATCCTTCCAATTTGCACACATTTATTATATTGATAGGGGGCTGATTAACATTTTGTGCCAGACCAGTTCGATATGCGCTTGTAACAGCTTTTAATGATTAATTGACTTTTATGATTCCATTTCAGGACTGTCACAGAGCTGTGAACTGTGGGCCAGCTGGTTCCCAAGCTGCTTCTGACATAGTGTAGGGCAGTATTGAATACCTAGGAAATTAGGGTCCTCGGCGTCTCATCTTATGACAGATAAATGCTATGACATTTAATGTAGACCTTAATTTAGACCAGAACGAAGCTGATCGCTCTGCAATTTAATCATAAACAGGTAAATATCAGAACTTGTTTAGCATTTTACAAGTTAAGTAGACAGATGACAGCCCGCAAAGCATTAGGTGAGGAAGCTGAAACAGCCGAGGTGAAAGAAGCTAAAAAAAAAAGGACCATCATGATCCTCATTTTAATCCTGGCGGTCACGAGCAAGTCGATAGCGAAAAAAGCTACTTTTAGAGGTCGGGTTTCGAGAAGAAAGTCTCTTCTGTACTTTCCTCTGCTAGTTGCACAGCGAGAGACTATCAGGAATGGAAAGATATGCCATTCACAAGCACATGTCATCAATCTGTTATCTTCAACCCAACCGAAAATTCTTACTTAGTGTATGGGGAACGGAATACATTTGCAAATGAAAGTAACATTTTGTTAGGTGCCATTTAATATGCTTGGGTGCTACGTATCTAATTATGCTCAGGGATGTTGGAGGAATTAAATCTTTATGAATACTGATACAGAGGGACCAGATCCATGCATCTCAAATGATGTCTGGAACAGAACCTTACAGTTTGCAGACTTTCTAAATGTTCCAGTGCACTTCTGGCTCATCATACATTATCAGAATACATTTAGAATTATCTCCTGACAGAAATAAGTTAAGAATATTTAAATGAAATGTGAATTTTCATGAGGATTTTTCAGAGTTGCCGAGTTGTCATCGCTAGCTGAAATATTCAGTGGAATAATTCTACAGAAATTTAAAAGAACAGGAGGTGGAGGAAAGGGGGGAAAATAAGGATTAAGGAAATCAAGTATAGTTGCTTTAGAATACCTCCATTGCAATAAAAATGGTTTTAAGGAGGAAGACTGGGACGAAGCATATTGATGGAGATACGCTTTACCCAGCTATTCCACATGCCGACTCAGAAATTAGTTCATTGGGTTCAGTAGCATTACTTCTCTCCAAAAGGTCATATACAATTGCAATTGCATGAACATATGTTTAGAAAACTTCTTTGAACCAATGACTCCTTTCATTGTGCACCATCTTTCCTTTTTTTCATTATAACAAAATGTTGAGTGAGGAAAGCAAGAAAAATCTTACTTTAGGCTTTCATTCTGCACAGTAGACATGCCACATATATGTTGCCAGTGATGGCGAACCTATGTCACGGGTGCTACAGGTGGTACGTAAAGCTATATCTGCTGGCACATGAGCCGTTGTCCTAGGTCAGCTCCAACGTGCATGTGTGTTCCAGCCAGCTGATTTTTGGCTTGTACAGAAGCTCTGGGAGGGCATTTTTGGTTTCCAGAGAGCCTCCTGAGAGATGGGGGTGGGGGGGTTTATCCTCCCCTGGCTCCAGGGAAGCCTTTGGAGCCTAGAGTGGGTGAAACATGAGCTTACTGGGCCCATCAGAAGATGGGGAAACAGGCCATTTCTGGCCCCCAGAGGGCCACTGGGGGGCCTGGGAAGCTGTTTTCATCCTCCACAGGTGTTGAACAATGAGTGTGGGCACTTGCACATGTGTGATAGTGCATGCCCACACTTTTTCGGCACCTGAGGAAAAAAAGGTTTGCCATCACTGTATCTTGCTATTCTCTGTCTGTCCGTCTGTATCTTTCTATCATCTATCTATCTATCTATAAATCTATCTATCTATCTATCTATCTATCTATCTATCTATCTATCTATCTATCTATCTATCTATCTATCTATCTATCTATCTATCTATCTATCTATCATCTATCCATCCATCTATCCATCCATCCATAAATACATGCATATATCTCAGTGGTGGGTTGCTGTCTGTTCGGACTGGTTTACCTGAACAGGTGGTAGAAATTTGCCCCTCACCAAACCAGCAACGATGGCCAGCTGGCCACGTCCCCAAACCAGTCCTCCGGTTGCCACTCCTTGAAAGCGGCTTTCAAAGAACCCTCTGCGCATATGCAAAGTCTTCTGCACATGCACAGAGGATCATTCCCCAATTTATCATAGGCATGTGATGCGATGTGAATCAGTGAGGAGGTGGAACCCACCACATACACATACACACATGCACCCGCGCAAACACACACATATATAGAGATTCAGAATGAAAGTCTACAGTAAGATTATTCTTCATTTCTATTATCTTGCTCTCCTCACCCAACTCAATAGATATACAGTGGTACCTCTACCTAAGAATGCTTCTACTTACAAACTTTTCTAGATAAGAACCGAGTGTTCAAGATTTTTTTGCCTCTTCTCAAGAACCATTTTCCACTTACAAACCCGAGCCTCCGAAACTGTAACTGGAAAAGGCAAGGAGACGCTTCCATGGGGCCTCTCTAGGAATCTCCTGGGGGAAAACAGGGCTGGAAAAGGGGGGGGAGAAGCCTCTGTGGGGCCTCTCTAGGAATCTCCTGAGAGGAAACAGGGCCGTAAAAGGGGGGGGGAAAGTCTCCATGGGGCCTCTCTAGGAATCACCTGACAGGAAACAGGGCCGGAAAAGGGGGGGAAGTCTCCATGGGGCCTCTCTAGGAATCTCCTGGGAGGAAACAGGGCCGGAAAAAGTGGGGAGAAGCCTCGATGGGGCCTCTCTAGGAATCTCCTAAGAAAAAACAGGGCCTCCACCCTCCCTGTGGTTTCCCCTATTGCATGCATTATTTGCTTTTACATTGATTCCTTCTTACAAACTTTTCTACTTAAGAACCTGGTCACGGAACGAATTAAGTTCTTCAGTAGAGGTACCACTGTATATAGATAGGTGTAGATGTAGATATAGACATAGATATATCTCTCCCTGGGCATAGTAGTAATTGTCTGCTGCAAACTCTGCATATGCATCAAGAAGGACATCCAGTAAATGCTCACGCTCAGTTCAGTCACTGACTATATATGCATATCATATAGGATAGGTCCCTTGTGCCAATTTTTTTATCTTGCAGAATCAGGAAAATCTATTTATAAGGATAGGTACCTGGATAGAATTTCTCTATGCATTATTTTTTTTCCAGACCAGGAGCATTTGAAAGAGGGGTGGCATACAAATCTAATAAATAATAATAATTTAAGCAATGGAAAATTACCGTATTTTTCGCTCCATAAGACGCAGTTTTTTTCCTCCCAAAGTAGGATGAAAAATCAGCCTCGTCTTATGGAGCGAAGATGCAGGCAGGGAGGGGGGGGAGGCTGCGAATTCGGAAGCGCCATCCCGCCGGCTGGCTGGCTAGCTGCTGCCTGGCCCACCGTTCCCCGTAAGCTACGCCCGTGAGCAGGCGTGCACCCCCAAATACACCCGAGCGCCCTTTTCCACGGGCGCGTGCTCCCCATCCCCCTGCCAGCCCGCGGGGAGGTGGGCGGGGGCGGGGAGGTGTGGCAATAGGAGTAAAGGGAGCCGCGGCCGCCCCTGCCTCCCCACGGTGCCTCCGGCCAAATGCGCCCCTGGCTTCTCCACGCTGCCCTATTGCCCGCCCGAACCGCCTCCTCTGCCACCTCCTGCGTTTGGGCGCGATCTGCCTCCTCTCCTCTGCTGCCTCCTCCTGCCTTGGGGCGCAATCTGCCCCCTCTCCAACGTCGCTGCCTTCTGCCTTGGGGCGCGATTCGCCCACTCTCCTCCTCCGCCGCCGCCTTCTGCCTTGGGGCGCGATTCGCCCCCTCTCCTCCTCCGCCGCCGCCTTCTGCCTTGGGTGAGCAATCCGGCAGTCCGGGACAGGGTGGCTTTACGCCATGAAGAGAAAACGGCCGACTTTTCCCTGCTGCCGGAGCCGTTTCCTCTTCGTGGCGCAAAGCCACACAGTCCCGGACTCCGGGATTGCTCGCCCAAGGCAGGAAGCGGCGGAGGAGGAGAGGGGGCGGATCGCGCCCCAAGGCAGAAGGCGGCGGAGGCGGAGGAGAGGGGGCGAATCGCGCCCCAAGGCAGAAGGCAGCCATCTGCCCAGACAGAAAGGAAACAAGAGAGAGAAAGTGAGAAGAAGAGAGAGAAAGAGGGGGAGAGAGAGAGAAAGAGAGAGGGGGAGAGAGAGAAAGAGAGGGAGAGGGAGAAAGAGAGTGGGAGAGGGGGGAGAGATAGCAAGAGAGGGAGAGAGAGAAAGAGAGGGAGAGGGGGGAGAGAGAGGGAGAGGGGGGAGAGATAGCAAGAGAGAGAGAGAAAGAGAGAGGGAAAGGGGGAGAGAGGGGGGGAGAGAAAGAGAGAGGGAGGGAGAGAGAGGAGATAAAGAAAGAGGAGAGAGAGAAAGGAAGAGAAAGAAAGAAAGAGGGATAGAAAGAGAGAGAGAGTGAGAGATGCTCAGTGAGCCTTTCTTTGAAGTTGCCTTTCTTTCTTTCTTTCTTTCCTTCTTTCTTTTTCTCTCTTGCTCTCTTGCTCTTTCATTCTTTTTTCTTTCTCTTGCTTTCTTTCTCTCCTTCCTTCCCTCATTCCATTTCTTTCATTCCCCCTCTCTATTTTTATTTCTCTTTCATTTTCTTTCTTTCTCTCTTTCTTGCTTTCTTTCTTGCTCTTTTTCTTTCTCTCTTTTACCTTCCCTTCCTCTATTTCTTCTTTTCTTTCTCCTTCCTACCTTCTTCCCTGCCTCCCTTCAGTCCTTCCTCTCTTACTCTCCCCTTTCATAAGTTTCCTTGCTTCCTTCCTCTGTTCCTGTCCCTTCCCCCTTTCTTTCTTTCTTTCTTTCCTTCCTTCCTTCCTTTCCTCCCTCCATTTCTTGCTTTCCTTTTCCTTCCTCCCTTCCTCCCTTCTTCCCTCCCTCACTCCCTTCTTTCACTCCTTCCTCTCTTCCTCTCCCCTTTTTGGCTCAAAATATTTTTTTTCTATTTTCCTCCTCTAAAATCTAGGTGCGTCTTATCAGCAGGTGCGTCTTATAGAGCGAAAAATACGGTACATTTCAACCAACAGTCTATCCAGAAAAACAAAATACATAGTAGGCCAAACTGCCAAATTAAAATTTGCCTCTATCAAAAGAACAGTATTTAGAGCATTTCTTTCCTTGTGATGGTAACAATTTTTTGTTGCCCTCAAAATCATTGTCTGTATGAACTGCCATCCTGGCTTGCTTATTTCTTTTTTCATGTACATTTCCAATACTCTACACAAGTGAAATACAGAAGTAAAATAGGAAGAAGTTAAAAAATGTTTCCCAGCCCCCTATAGTGACAGTCATCTGCAGTATCTTTAGGAACTCTGTACCAAATTGTGATGTCTCATACGCAGGTGTACCAGTGTATCTTCTCCTGTCGGGCCTTCCAGTGTTGTTCTCTAGAGCAGTGTTTCCCAACCTTGGCCACTTGAAGATATTTGGACTTCAACTCCCAGAATTCCCCAGCCAGCTAATGCTGGCTGGGGACTTCTGGGAGTTGAAGTCCAGATATCTTCAAGTGGCCAAGGTTGGGAAACACTGCTCTAGAAATACCATATTTGAGCTACAAAAGTCTAGACAGTCCACCTCTAGATGGCAGCAAACAATAGATTTTTCTGCACCTTTTCCCTATGGTCTAGTTCTATGGATTTTTGAACTCCAGATGTGGCAGTAGTCTCCTTGTCCTTCCTCTTTGCCCATTGCCAGCTTTACAGATCAGATTAATACTTTAGAAATAGCAGGGCTGCTGCAATGACTTTAATGTCATTGGCTTCTTCTCATCTCCACCATTCTTCCTCTCTCTTATTATTAGATTATTTATTTTTCATGTGCTCCTCATGTGGGGCCTTAAGACTTGATTCAAAATGGAAGTTGAATGGAAAAGAATAAGGAAAGCCCCTGAAATTTACAAGGCCTTTAGGTTGTTTACACATTTTTAAAATTTTATGTTCTTAATATCTCCAAATCATCATTTTAATGTGGTGTAGTATTTGTGTGCAGGATATTGGTTCTCAGAAGAAAGAGAGTTCTGGGCCACTGTTTTTTCTTTCCTTTATCTTTTAAATGGAACTTTCATTTAAACATTTTTATATTATTGTTTTAAGTATTGTTTTAGCGTATATTTTTATGGTTTTTATTGTAAATTTCCTCAGGATACTTCATAAAACATGGTACATAAGATGTTCCATAATAAATATTCTCATATTTTAATTTTTTTAAAGGTAGGAACAATAACAACAAAAAAAGATCTTGGAATTCTCACTTCTTGCTGAGAAGAAAAATCCTACAGTTTGAATAATAATAATAATAATAATAATAATAATAATTATTATTATTATTATTATTATTATTATTATTATTTATTAGATTTGTATGCCGCCCCTCTCCGAAGACTCGGGGTGGCTCACAACAGTAATAAAAACAGTATACAATGGAACAAATCTAATAATAAAAATTATATAAAAAACCCCAACTGTTAAAAACCATACAACACATACATACCAAACATAAAATATAAGAAAGCCTGGGGGAGATGTTTTAAGTTTCCCCATGCCTGGCGATATAGGTGGGTCTTGAGTAACTTGCGAAAAACAAGGAGTGTGGGGGCTATTCTAATCTCCGGGGGGGGGGGAGTTGATTCCAGAGGGCCGGGGTCGCCAAAGAGAAGGTTCTTCCCCTGGGGCCTGCCAAACGACATTGTTTGGTTGACGGGACCCGGAGAAGGCCAACTCTGTGGGACCTTATCGGCCGCTGGGACTCGTGCGGTAGAAGGAGGTTCTGGAGGTATTCTGGTCCAATGCCATGAAGGGCTTTAAAGGTCATTACCAACACTTTGAATTGTGACCAGAAATCGATCAGCAGCCAGTGCAGGCCACGGAGTGTTGGAGAAACGTGGCCGAATCTAGGAAGCCCCACGATGGCTCTCGCGGCCGCATTCTGCACGATCTGAAGTTTCCGAACACTTTTCAAAGGTAGCCCCATGCAGAGAGCGTTGCAGTAATCGAACCTTGAGGTAATTAGGGCATGAGCGACTGTGAGCAATGACTCCCTGTCCAAATAGGGCCACAACTGATACACCAGGCGAACCTGGGCAAATTTGGCCCATGAATTAATTTAATTATTATTTAATTAATCTAGCATGTGCTCAAGGGAAAACACAGGGTTGTTCGAATTTAACAATGCTTATTTAAAGTTTAGAAGTTTACATAACAATATATAAAGGTAAAAATCGTTGCTATATCCCAAGATCATGGGATAACTTTTTGTGGCCTTTTGACAAGCAAAGTCAATAGGGAAGCCAGATTCACTTAACAACTGGCTTCCTAATTTATCAGCTGCAGGGATTCACTTAGCAACTGTGGCAAGAAAGGTTGTAAAAATGAGACAAAGCTCACTTAACAAATATCTCTCTTAACAACAGAAATGTTGGACTCAGTTGTAGTCGTAACCAGTGTTCCCTCTAATTTTTTGGGGGGGTGGGCGGAAAAGTATAGTGTCTGAGCGGCAGTCCCTTCGGGACTGGGCGGCACTCTTTCCCTCTCACTCTTTCCCTCTCGGCTTCTGGGCAGGTTTGAAAAACTCTGAGTTAATGATGATTCCTCTTTTTGGATCTCCTTTATTCTTTATATATGTTAAACATTATAACATTTGCTTTATCCTCATCTTTTGCAACATTCTCTCCCAAAGTGTTCGGAAACTTCAGATCGTGCAGAACGCGGCAGCGAGAGCCATCGCGGGGCTTCCTAGATTCGCCCATGTTTCTGCAACACTCTGTGGCCTGCATTGGCTGCCGATCAGTTTCCGGTCACAATTCAAAGTGTTGGTTATGACCTTTAAAGCCCTGCATGGCATTGGACCAGAGTACTTCTGGAACCGCACGAATCCCAGCGACCGATAAGGTCCCACAGAGTTGGCCTTCTCTGGGTCCCGTCGACCAAACAATGTCGTTTGGCGGGCCCCAGGGGGAGAGCCTTCTCTGTGGCAGCCCCAGCCCTCTGGAATCAGATATTAGAACTGCCCCCACTCCTTGTCTTTCGTAAATTACTCAAGACCCATCTATACCGCCAGGCATGGGGGAGTTGAGACACCTTTCCCCCAGCCTTTTTTAATATATATATATATATATATATATTTATGTTTGGGTATGTATATGTTGTTTGCTTTTTAAAATATGATAGGGCTTTATATGCTTTTTAATATTAGATTTGTTTTCGCTGGAATATTGTTTTTATTATTGTTGTGAGCTGCCCCGAGTCTTCGGAGAGGGGTGGCATACAAATCTAATAAATAAATAAATAAATAGAAATAATACCTTCTTTTCACCTCATTCATATTGTCTTTGGCTTTGAATCGGAGATTAACACCACCCCCTAGAATCAGACACAACCAGCAGAAGAAACTTCTATCTTTTCTTTTTGTATTAACAGAAGCTTTCAAGTCTGAAAGTATATTTCTCCCACTCATCCCTTTTATAGCCCAAGAAATAGGTCCCTCCTGAGCTATTTGCCCCTCCCACATTCCTGCTGTGGGCTAAATTACCTTTTACCTGACCATTCCCTCGGCTGTTTCCTCTCTCTATCCCCCAAGGTCATTCTCACATTCCCCTATTCCCATACCATTACAGATAGCAATTTGCTGAAGAGCAGAGAGCTACTCTATGCTATAAAGTTAGTGTCCAAGAAAAAAGCAAGGAGATGGAAGACATACATGCTGTGAGAAAGTTGAAAAACGGTAAAGCTGCGAGTGTAAATTGAGAAATGATAAAATATGGATGTGGTTTGTGCATAGAAAAGCTGCACATCTTGGGGTTTTTTTTTCTGTCTGTGTATGTATGAGACAGAGAGAGAATGCTGACAATTG
This sequence comes from Erythrolamprus reginae, assembly GCF_031021105.1. NCBI lineage: Eukaryota > Metazoa > Chordata > Lepidosauria > Squamata > Dipsadidae > Erythrolamprus > Erythrolamprus reginae. The sequence goes on along the minus strand of NC_091953.1, from coordinate 100,811,509 downwards.
GAAGAACATCATTATTGTCCTCCTGTACAAACAGACAGGTAGAAAAAGTGAATGTAAAAACTATAAGGGGATTAGTGTGTCTGGGAAGGTACTTGGCAGAATTCCAATCAAAAGGATATAAGGTGACAATGAGACAAACTGGAAAGTACAGTATGGCTTTTAGCCAGACTGGAAATGTGTCAATCAGAAAACTGCTATTCAAAAGGTAACTGAGACATGTATGAATGTGAGAAAGTTTACGGAATGTTTGCTGATTTAGTGAAAACATATGATAAAGCATATGATAAAAGTTGGAATTATGGATATTTTGCACGAGTTATTGGAGTTGCCAAGGTTTGTTATTGAATGTGATGAGCCGACGGGATGGAAATAAAGTATGGATAAAAAGGAACCGAATGCTTAGTGAATAGCTCAACACAGGAAGGAATATAACTAGAAACTCTGATGTCCTCTCAATTGTTTTAATGTATTCATGGATAAATAATGATGACATTAGATAGAAGTTTTAAAAACAAGAGGCAGCTTATGGAGTCTGAATACAACCAGAATAGTTGCAACAAAAGATTCAAAGGCATGGGGTAAATACGGTAAATTTGTTTTAGCTACCGTTTCTTTTTCTAATCTCATTCCTTTAATTCCTTTGTACTACTAATTCTTATTCCTTTTTATTTACTTTATTTATTTATTTATTTATTTAGTCCAATACATAATACACTTTGAAGAGAATAGATATGTAGTAATATAAATAAATAAAAGAATAGAAGAAAAGATATAAGAGTATAGGTGAACATATTTGAAAGGAAGAAAAGATAAATGAGATAAGGAGAGACAATTGGACAGGGGACGGAAGGCACACTGGTGCACTTATACACACCCCTTATTGACCTCTAAGGAACCTGGAGAGGTCAATCGTGGATAATCTAAGGGAAAAATATTGGGGGTTAGGGGTTGACACTACTGAGTCAGGTAATGAGCTCCAAGCTTCGACAACTCGATTGCTGAAGTCATGTTTTTTACAGTCAAGTTTGGAGCAGTTAATATTACGTTTGAATCTGTTGCGTGCTCTTGTGTTGTCGCGATTGAAGCTGAAGTAGTCATTGACAGGTAGAACATTGCAGCATATGATCTTGTGGGCAATACTTAGATTGTGTTTTCAGGCGTTGTAGTTCTAAGCTTTCAAGACCTAGGATTGATAGTCTGCTTTTGTAGGGTATTCTGTTTCGAGTGGAGGAGTGAATGGCTCTTCTGGTGAAGTATCTTTGGACATTTTCAAGGGTGTTGATGTTCGAGATGTGGTATGGGTTCCAGACAGATGAACTGTATTCAAGGATGGGTCTGGCAAAAGTTTTGTAGGCTCTGGTGAGTAGTGTGAGATTGCCAGAGCAGAAGCTGCGTAGGATCAGGTTAACAACTCTAGAAGCCTTTTTGGCGATATTTTTGCAGTGGGCTTTGGCACTTAGATCATTTGATATTAGTATTCCAAGGTCTTTTACTGAGTGGGGGGTGGCTGTGAGATTTTGTTTATTCAGTTTATATATATTTTTGTTCAGTGTAACATTTCTTATCCCAGAAGAGAATGACTTGATGGTTGTGTTTGTTGGGAAGGTGCTTTTACAATAAATAGAAATTACCTTAAGTTGGATTGGGAAGTTTTTATATACAAAACCATGTGCTTTGCAATGTACTGCCAATAGTACACTAACCTGGACAATGGAATGGATTGGATTGGATTGGAATAGAACAGAATAGAATTCTTTATTGGCCAAGTGTGATTGGACACACAAGAATTTGTCTTTGGTGCATATGCTCTCAGTGTACATAAAAGAAAAAGATACATTTGTCAAGAATCAGGAGGTACAACACTTAATCATTGTCATAAGGGTCAAATAAGCAATGAAGAAACAATCAATTTTAATATAAATCGTAAGGATGCAAGCAACAACTGATAGTCATACAGTCATAAGTAGGAGATGAGTGATAGGAACAATGAAAAGACTAATAGCAATAGTAAGGCAGCCTTAGTGAATAGTTTGACAGTGATGAGGGAATTATTTGTTTAGCAGAGTGACGGTCTTCGAGAAAAAAACTGTTCTTATGTCTAGTTGTCTTGACTGCAGTGCTCTATGGCAACGTTTTGAGGGTAGGAATTGAGACAATTTATGTCCAGGATGCGAGGGGGGTCCATAAAATTGTGTAAATCAATTAGGGTGAATGAATCTGCTAGGCAGTGCTAATGCCAAATTACAATTGAGTCAAAAACATTATTGTTGCAGCTATGCCTCTGTCCACATTGTGTATGCTATCTTTGGCTCTAAGGGAAAACAAGATATTTAAAATGTCTCACTAGCAGATTTCCTCGCCATACCTATACAAATAAAACCAGAAGGTTCTTCTTTCCTTCTCAAACTCCTCATTGTGCTGTGTATCTGATTCAAACCATACTGCTACCATGGTGGAATATTGAAAGCATTAAAGTTTCTACCTTCCATGATAAAAAGTTTAGGAATCGGTGGCCTTCGGGGGGGAAAAAACATATGCTGAAAAATCTGAAATGAGTGTAGCTAAGTTTGACTTCTTAAGACTTTGCATTGGTCTCTTAATAAAAAAAGGTTTCATTTGCAGAAATGGCAATATGGACTATTCCCATTTATATAACCTGCTGTAACGGGGAGTGGGGAGGGAATTTGCCCTTTGTGATTTTCAATTTATATTTAAGGTATTTTGAGTAGCGACATATAAATATAATGTGTGAATTTGATAAAAAATATTCCCTTATGTAAAGATCATAACTTTGTTCATCAAGAAGGCATTATGGCAATTCTCTGCCTGGTCAGGCAGAAGATATAAAACAATCAAGATGAGTTTCTGTTCTGGGTATTAATTCCCCCCCCCCTGAAAGTTTTGAATCCTGGAAATAAATGCATAGCAATGAAACTTCTGGCATTCTTAATGGTCAGCATTATGTTCCATAATATGAGAACAAATGTTTTAGACATACAGTGATACCTCATCTTACAAACGCCTCGTCATACAAACTTTTCGAGATACAAACCCGGGGTTTAAGATTTTTTTGCTTCTTCTTACAAACTATTTTCACCTTACAAACCTACCACCGCCACTGTGATGCCCCGCCTCCGGACTTCTGTTGCCAGCGAAGAACCTGTTTTTGCACTGCTGAGATTCCTCTGAGACTTCCCTCCATGGGAAAACCTACCTCCGGACTTCCATGTTTTTGCGATGCTGCAGGAGAATCCCAGCAGCGCAAAAACAGGCACTTTGCCTGCAACAGAAGTCCAGAGGTGGAGTTTCCCAGCAAGGGGAGCGTCAGTGAAATCGCAGCATCGCAAAAACACAGAGGTCCAGTGGTGGGGTTTCGAGGACTTCCGTGTTTTTGCAATGCTGTGATTTCACTGATGCTCCCTTCGCTGGGAAACCCCACCTCCGGACTTCCGTTGCCAGCGAAGCACTCGTTTTTGCAATGCTGGGATTCCCCTGCTGGGATTCTCCTGCAGCATCGCAAAAACACAGAAGTCCAAAGGCGGGGGTTTCCCATGGAGGGGAGCCTCAGGGGAATCCCAGCAGTGCAAAAACGGGTGCTTTGGCTGGCAAAAGGGGTGAATTTTGGGCTTGCATGCATTAATCGCTTTTCCATTGATTCCGATGGGAAACTTTGTTTCGTCTTACAAACTTTTCACCTTAAGAACCTCGTCCTGGAACCAATTAAGTTTGTAAGACAAGGTATCACTGTATAATGCTTCACTTTGGTAGAGAAGCAAAAGAATTGCATCCCAGAAGAAAGTAATGGATGTAATAATGAAGTTATCAAAATTCCAACTAAATTAGAATGAGGGTTTATTTTTAAAGAATGATTTTGTCAGAAACATCCCAAATAAAATATACAAATGTTTTGACAGTGGATACATAGAATGCAAACTGTTGACATTTGCATTACTTTTTGAAGCAAGTCTACACACCAAGTTTCGCTTTCTTATTTAACCCAAATAAAACACTAAATATTCAGCCAGAAGATATTCTAATAAGATGCCATATTTATATAAGATTACCAGAATATTTATTATAATTATAGAGCCCACAATTCAATATTGCTTGGACCAAAAAGTTGGACCAAAAAGCATCTTTACTCATTTAGCAGCTGAAATTGGTCAAACTATCAAAAATGTCCCCAGAATTAATAATCAAAAGAAATAATAATCACAAGAAATAAACAGTCTAAACCAATAATCACCAACCAGTGGTCCATGGACCACTGGCCATCTGCGTGAAATTTTTTTGTGGTCCACAGAGAAGTCTTTGCATTTCTTTCGAGGAGTCCTGCCAAAGTTCCCGCGGTGCTCGCACTTCAGCGCTTTGACTCCCAGGGGCAGGATGGGGTCCTTCAGGAAATTAGCTTGGTTGCCTGTTAGCGGAGAGAAGCACCCGGGGTCAACCCTCGTTTTGCTGTCCATTGCAGCTAGAAATCTCAAAATGTGGCCGAGAATGAATGTTTCTCTTGTAGCCAGCCTGGACGCTAGATCGGCTTCCTGCAAACTCTCATCTCTTGAGGAACTTTGGCCGGGGTCAAGAGACAAGAGTTTTCAGGGGGCTGATCTAGCATCCAAAATGGACACCAAAGCTAGGGTTGACTCTGGCTGCTTCTTTCTCTGTAGTGCTTCCTGGACACAGCTTACCCCTCTGAGCCCCAAGTGGCAGGAGACAAGGACTGCCTTGTTTAGACACATACTTTTATTCTTATCTAGCAACTGGAATAACTTTAATAATTATATTCTTCAGCAAAAAATGGAATTATATACACTGTCTTGTTGCTAGAAGCTGTTATCAGGTAATCTATGCTGATCAGTTTAGTTCAGTATTCACTTTTCTGACTAGTAATTTTCTTCCAAAGACTATACACAAAGAAAGGAACTGTTAACTCTTTGGTAACCATAACCAAAATTTTGTCCTGGAAAATGTTAGATGTTGAAACTGGGACATTTCTCATATGGAAAACATCTGGTATTTTAAGGAGGTAGGTTCCCTTTTAAAAAAATTAACTGAATTTGAAAAAAAATGTAAATAAAAACAATGTACAGTATTTTTTCCAATAAAGTAAAAAACTTGGCTCGATATTTTTATTTTCAGTGTAACAGATCACAGCTGTGTCTTGGGATGTTACGAAAAGCGAAAAGATTCTAGGACTGGGGTAGAATTTTAAAGCCTGTATAAATAGTATTTGTAGGAGAGCTGTATTAATCTGTAATAGCCAAAAACGAGGCATAGAGATAGCACCTTTTTATATTAACAGATTTTATTTAAAAGGCTTAAAACTTTTGACAGTATCAGTTATTCTCAAAAGGTGCTACTAGAGTTTTACTAAATTTTCACAGGTATGTACTCAGCCAACTACATCTAAGTCTGCCTCCTCCATAAGCATCAGGCACTTGGGCCTAGTGGTCAATTAAGCCTTATTATTTAAAAAAACTAAAAACATGCTGGACTCTGAGGTATGACAATAATATCTTCCTGTTGGGTTAGGGTTAGGGTATCTGCTGAATAATTCAAAATAAAATAAAATGGAAAATAAGTGCATAACTGAAGCTAATCTATATTTTGAGATCTGGTTCTCTCCTTTTTTTCCAGTTATATCATTAGTATGGGCTGTAGAAGGATCCTGTGGATTTGTTTGAAAGCAAACTACATGACAGCCACAAGGCAAAAATCAAAGCCTCAACCCTTTTTTGCATGCATAGTGGATCGGGCCTTCAATCATATCTCAAGCCATCGCCTTGATTTTTTTTCACACCTCTGGCTGCAGACAATGGCAGGATAAACTGAGAATGATTGAAGCAAGCCAGCATTAGACGTTAGATAGATAGATACAAGGGTCGCCCATAAAGTAATGCACCACATTTTTTTCTCAGTCTACAGTAATGGTACGAATGCAAAATTTTAGATAGACGTTATTTGAATTGTCAGGAGTGCGTGTGTAAATTTTGCATTTCTTCAGAGAGATAGCGTACCTGCAGCAGTGTTTCGAAATGGCGTCTGTAAGTAATGTATGTTACAAGCGGCGTGTTGTCATTGAATTCCTCACTGCGGAGAAAGAAACTGTTGGGAACATTCACAAATGTTTGGGTCCAGTTTATGGAGAATCTGCAGTTGAGAGAAGTACAGTTAGTCACCGGGCACAGAGAGTGAGGCCATTAGAGGCCCAAGGAATGTGCAGGTGGATGTGGGGGAGACATCACATGCGGCAGGCCTGTTTTGCTCCCGATGGAATCTGCTGACGAAGCCTCCTCTGACCAAGGAAGCGTGAGTGACAGGGAAGAGGGGAGTTTGGCAGACAGCCCAGGAGGAGATCAATTATCTGTATCATCCTTGGATTCTGAACAAGAATTAATGACACATCCACGCATGCATAGAGTGATGCATAGGAGACAACAACTGAAGGATTATTACAAGAGAAAATGAGGCCACCTGTGGTTGGGTGAGGCTGCTGTAATTAGTGCTACAGATAAAAAGAACAGGGTGCTGGTTTAGCCTTGTGGCAGTTTATCTGATTCATTGTTTCGTCAAGATCGTGGGTTTTGTGCTGTTCAAGATTGTGTGTGGACTCTCTGGACTTTAGAATTGGACTCAATTTCCCAGTTATTGGGTGAGCAATTGGATTGCATTTAACCGTGCCTCGTGTGTGCCAGAAAATCCCTTTGACATTTAAAAAGGGAGCTGTTTCTGTTTTTCTGTTTATAAAAACTGTTAGGTTTTCCTTTTATAGTGTGGTGTGTGTCTTCCTGGACTAATTACCCTGTAATTACGGGTGGTTGAAACATGCGGGCAGAACAGTAGGTAGGTAGATAAATAAGATAGATAGATAGATAGATAGATAGATAGATAGATAGATAGAAAGAAAGAAAGAAAGAAAGAAAGAAAGAAAGAAAGAATTATTTATTGGCCAAGTGTGATTGGACACAAAAGGATTTTGTCTTTGGTGTATATGCTCTCAGTGTACATAAAAGAAAAGATACATTTGTCAAGAATCATGAGGTACAACACTTAATGATTGTCATAGGGGTCAAATAAGCAATGAGGAAACCACCAATATTAATAAAAATCTTAAGGATACAAGCCACAAATTACAGTCATCCAGTCGTAAGTTGGAGGAAAAGGGTGATAGAAACGACCATCTTCTAATCACTCTACCCCATCGCCCCGCTGGAAGAGAAGGGTACCTGGCTGGTGCTCCTGCTGAGCTTGACCAAGGGGTGGAAACGGCAAACAGGAGGGGGGGGGGTTTCCCTCCCTTTTGCGCTGTACCTTTTGCTCAGTTGGCTTCTGGCTGCCCGCTCGCCATTTTGAAGCAAAAGCAGGCGGGAAATCTCAGATAGAGACTTTTTCTTTCCAAATTCCTCATCGCCAAAAAGGGCGTTTATCTTCTTTCCTCGGCAAAGGGCATTTTATTCGGCGGCAGCACCCTCCGGACAACGGACCCAACCCAAACGCTGACTTCGGGGGTTGCTGTACCAGCCGGGCCAAAGCAACCGACTGAGGGGGAAGGAAAGAGGCCGCCCGGGAAAAGCGAAAGCAGGCGGCGGGGCTTTTGCAACGGAGCAAAAGGGGTCGCTTGCGGCCATTAGATGGCGCCGCAGACTTTATGGCCACTCCTAGGCAAAAGTCCCAAACAAAAAGAAGTGAGGTCTTTAAACAGGGGAGGAAAAATGGGGTTCTCAGCCTAGAAGCCTCAATCACTTCGGAAGGAAACTTTCAAAGGCGGGGAGGGAGGACGCGGCCCGGCAGGACTTTTCCCGATGGTAGATCATCTGGAGAACTTCCACGGGACGGTTTGTACGCTTCCCATCCGGATTAAACTTTGGAGGAATAATTTAAGAAGGTCAGACTTCTGATAACTTCCCGGCTCACCTTCTGATTTAAGCAGGCAGGACAGACTGTCCTTTCTGGATAAAACATGTGTCCGGGGAAGATTTTTTTAAATTTTTTATTTTTAATCTAGTTATTTTACTGGAGGGATCAGGATTGGTGAGAAAAGAAGGGGGAAAGCGAGTGTGACTTTTCCAACCCAGGGGGTTAGGAAGGGAAAAGGGGAGAGGTAGAGGAAAGATGGAAAAACAGAAATGAAAGGGGGAGAAATGAGAGCAAAAAGGGAGGAGAGAGAAACAAATGAGAGAGAGAAGAGCGAGCGAGTGGTATACAGAAATGAGAGAGACCTGGAGGGAGAGAATGAGAGAGAGAAGAGAGAGAGAGAAGTGGAGAGAAAGAAAAGAAAGGGAAAGATAGGGAGGGAAAGAGAAAAGTGGAGAGGAAGAAAGGAAGGAGGGAGGAAGGGGAGGCAGGCAGGAAGGAAGGAAGGAGAAATGGAGGGAACAAGAAAGGAAAGAAAGAAAGAAAGAAAGAAAGAAGAACCGTATAGTTGTTGCACAGCGCGATTTAACTGAAGGGCGCCCAGTTTGAGTAAAACTGAGCGATAGAGGCTGTTGTTGGTTTTTTTAAAAAACTGTGCAAACTTTCCAGAAAGTCTTCCCGGGTTTTTTTTAGAGATTCCACCCCTGAGTTTTGATGTGATTTCCCTCTGTTGCCTGACAGACAGAAGTGTTATATCAACTTAACACGAAGGTCCGGTTGGAGGTTACTTGGAAGTAAGGTTACTTGGAAGACACCCCCCCCCCCTTTATTCCTGCAGCGCTTTACTCGGGAGCAAAGTGTAAGATTTCAGCGAAGTTTTCCCCTCCCCTCTGAATAATTAAAAAAAAACCCAAAACCAAGATATTCTGAATAAAAAAAGTCATTCCTCCAAGTTTCAGGGCCAGAGCGACTAAAAAACCCCCACACAGTCGCCTGGGTGGAATCTTTTCTGCTCCTCGTTCCCAATTCATTTTTTTTCGACCGGCGGATCTGCCTTTTTTGGGGAGCCCACCTGCCCGCACCCCTTGTACTCTTCATCAAAGACCCTCTTTGTTCGTCTCTTGGTACTGCTTGGCTGTACCTAGACTCAGCCTTCCATCCTTCCGAGGTGGGTAAAAGGAGGACCCCGGTGGTGGGGAGCGATCTGCCGATTCTGTATAAACCGCTTAGAGAGGGTTGCAAAAGCATTAGGAAGCGGTATATAGGTCTCTAAATGCTATTACTATTGTTATTATTTTTTTAAATAAAGAAAGTCCGGACAGATAAGCCTCACTGGACAAAAGTTAATGCTGATTTTCGCGTAAAAGGAGTTTAAAGCGCTGCGATGTTAAAGTTCGGGATGGGCAGGTTAGAGTAGTGGATTGTGTCAAATGGGGCCGGGATTTAATGCTTGCGGGCGCGTCTCTGATTGTCTCGATGATTAATTGATTGATTGACTGACTTACTGACTGACTTACTTACTTACTTACTTATCTACCTACCTATTTAGTTAGCTACCTACTTATTGTTTTATTTACTTACTTAATTAGTTGTTTGTTTGTTTATTTATTTATTTATTCATTCATTCATTCATTTTTCCCAAACACCATCACTCTACTAAACAAATAATTCCCTCAACACTGTCAGACTTTATTTTACTAAATCTGCACTTCTATTTCTACTAGTTTTTCTCATCATTCCTATCATCCTTTTCCTCCCACTTAGGACTTGTTGCTTGCATCCTAAGATTTTTATTAATATTGATTGTTTCTTCATTGCTTATTTGACCCCTATGACAATCATTACGTGTTGTGCCACATGATTCTTGACAAATGTATCTTTTTCTCTTATGTACACTGAGAGCATATGCACCAAGACAAATTCCTTGTGTGTCCAATCACACTTGGCCAATATAATTCTATTCTACTCTACTCTACTCTACTCTACTCTACTCTACTCTACTCTACTCCACTCCACTCCACTCCACTCCACTCCACTCCACTCCATTCTATTCCATTCAAACGTGTATAGGATAGTAATTTACTGCAAAATAAATAAATAAAGGGAACACTCAAAGAGCACATCCTAGATTTGACTGAATGAAATATTCTCATGGAATACTTTTCTATACAAAGTTGGGTGTGCACCACAGCATGTAAAATTGATTGTCAATAAGTGTTGCTTCCTAAATGGACAGTTTGATTTCACCCAGAAGTTTGATTTACTTGGAGTTATATTGTGTTGTTTAAGTGTTCCCTTTATTTATTTATTTATTTTGAGCAGTGTAGTTTGTATAAACATAACCTAAGTAAAAAGTTTGTAACATTTTGTCCAGGTTGCCTCGACAAGGCCTCCATTTGCCTTGGGGGTGGGGGTGGGAGTTAGTCGCCTCAATGGCTTCTGGGAGAGCTTCGGGGTTTAATGAACCCTTTCGACCGCTGCCTGCCCATGCCTGCCCATGCCTGGCAGCGCTCACATCCCGCCTTTCTTCCCACACCTCAACTTCCCCAAAGCTTAATCTTTGACCGGGTGCTCCAAAAAGCAGAAGCCGAGTGGAAAGCTCGGCCGACGGGCCCATCCGGGTGCGAAGTCCTAGTTGTAAGGTCCGGAAGACACTAATCGGATGTATTTACGGGTAAATGTAAGAGCGGGCAATAGACCCAAGAACTCCTTGGTTGTCTGTTTAGATGAATGAAACTTCGGAGTGCGAAGGGGTACTCCTGTAGGAACTTGGAAAAAAAGTTTGTGTGTGTTGTGTGTGTAGTTTGTGTGTATGTGTGTGTTTGCGTGTAAGATAGGTGGAGGCAGAGCGAGAAGGAGGCGTGGAGAAAATATATATACACTGCTCAAAAAAATAAAAAAAATAAAGGGAACACTTAAACAACACAATATAACTCCAAGTAAATCAAACTTCTGTGTGAAATCAAACTGTCCACTTAGGAAGCAACACTGATTGACAATGGCTGTTGTGCACATTCAACTTTGTACAGAACAAAGTATCCAATGAGAATATTCCATTCATTCAGATCAAGGATGGGTCCTTTGAGTGTTCCCTTTATATATATATATTTGAGCAGTATATTTAAAAGCTATGTCAATTTTCTTATACAATATACAACCTTGGAACTTTCGGATCAGAAAGGTGGAATAATATACTAATGCTACAGGTTTACAGTCCGGGCCGCATCCTGGTCAGAGAAAAAAAGTTAGGAAAGGCTGAAATGTGCTTGAAAAGAAACTGAAGACCACTCCATCCTGAGCAGGGGAATTCATCTAAGAAATCATTCCAGAGTTTCAGTGAAAAGCAGGGAGCTTCGAAGGGGAATGGAATTCTGCCAAATTCGTGAGACTTTAGTTTAGAAACCTCAGAGAAACTGCTTGAGTGCACGGAATCCAGACGTGGTAAGTAAAAATTTTGGATTTAGAGAGAGGAGAAATTCTTTGTTATTGGTATTGTCTTTTCACTCTACTAACATTGTGGTACTTTATGAGCGCTCTTAACCATGACAACACGCCACTTGTAGGTTGATACAGTACCAGGATATAGGTTGTGAATGTTGGGAGATGTAGTCTTATCTAGAGGGCACTTGATTGGACAAAGCTCAGTTAGGTGTCATTCCTATCCTTTATAAAAAGGAGGCATTCAATTCTCTCCATTGGGAGGGAGGGAGGGAGGGGAGGAGAGAGGGAGGGAGAGAGGGAGAGCTTTAAAGGTTTGGATCACTAGCATTCTGATTAGTGGCAGAAAGCAGGAAGAATAATATGCTGCAGGTGTACAAATGTAAGCTAGACCTGGTTCCCAACCCCGACACCCCCCCTCCCCACTGGAAAAAGCAAGCCAAAAGGAGATGGCCAATCCTTTTGGTGATCAGGTCAGAAGGTGCAGGAAGGCCCACAGATAAAAAGATCTATGATCAATATCTCAGGGGTTGCCACAAAGAAGAAGGAGTCAAAATATTCTCCAAAGCACCTGGGGGTAGAACAAGAAGCAATGGGTGGAAACTAAACAAGGAGAGAAGTAGCCTAGAAATAAGGAAGAATTTCATGACAGTCAGAATGGTTGATCAGTGGAACAGCTTGCCTCCAGAAGTTGTAAATGTCCCAACACTGGAAGTTTTGAAGCAAATGTTGGATAACTATCTGTCTGAAGTAGTGTAGGTTTCCTGCCTAAGCAGGGGGTTGGACTAGAAGACCTCCAAGGTCCCTTCCAACTGTTGTTGTTATTGTTATTGTTATTATTATTATTATTATTAATAATAATAATTAATAATAATTTATTAGATTTGTATGCTGCTCCTCTCCGAAGACTCGGGGCGGCTCACAACAACAAAAATTATTATTATTATTATTATTATTATTATTATTATTATTATTATTATTATTATTCTGGTGAGGGACCGTGGATTTTGCTCCGTGGACCTTAGTTAAGCTATAGGGACACTCACAGAGGTCCTTCCTCCAAGTCTCTGACTAAGCTACTCCTCTATCGCACGCCCTATCCCCCACATCACTAGCATGTTTCTTAGCTGCCTACCGGTCCCAGTGCTCGGTTCTTGCTTGTAAACTATTATTATTATCTGCAGTTCCTGGCTTCCTCCTTTCCCAGCAGAATTGCTACCCCTTGGGAAAATGTTGGGCATAGTGAGACTGGGAGCTGGAGGGTGAAGGAGAGGGAGACATTTACCCAACCCAGAGTCTTTTACTTGAGCTAAAGAGTAAAAGCAGAGATTGGGGGGTGGGGATAAGGAGAGAAAAGGAGAAATGGAAACCAGGCCAGTTGGCTATTGCAGCCTTGAAAGTCCGTAGCTCCAGAATCTCCCTGTGTGTTCCTGCAGCTGGAGAGAATGGGAACGGTGACTACGTAGCATGCTTTGGAGGTGCCCCTTTCACTTGGTGTGGTGGAGCAGAAGGACCCACCTTCTGAAAAGATTTCAGCTGGGGAAAAAAGCCCAAGAGAAGGGTGGCTAAGAGAGTTCTGGGGAGAGTTTAGCGATTCCAGATGGATGAAAAGACAACTCCATCACCCAACTCTGTGCCAAAGGCCTCGGAAGAGGGCACTAGAGGCTCCCTTATGACTCTCCGTGGTTCACTTTGAATGGGGAATTTTCTCTTCTTCAGACAAAACTTTTCCTTCCCCACCAGCCCACCGTGCAGAAAATACTGGAGGTAAGGAGACTCAAAGCCTGGCGTAGAATTAGCAGGAGTGCTCTGACTTCAGGGGCTGTGTAGGGCCTCCCTCCATGTTTTAATCGGTTCCTGCTAGTCTGTGCAGCTGAATTATATTAACCCCAAGACTTAATGGCCTACCTGGGGGTTTCCTTTGGACAGCTCTGTCTTTTCTTGGGATTAAGCAAGTCATTCTTTGGCAGAAAATAAGTATTTAAAACACACTGGGCTTGCTTGCTGCTCATCAGTTTCTAAGCACACACTCTCTCTCTACACATACACACACACACAACTGGACTTCAGCTGCAGAGGTCCTTGGGACTATGCATGTTCACGTCCTTCAACGTTTTGGAATTATTACCCTTGTTTAAAAAAAATTTCTACCAAACAGTCATGTGCCCATCGTATGGAAGTTAGGCCTGCTTTAATCAGTGTGTCCAAATACATATAGACATGAAAATGTATAAAAATTGAAAACGCTTCAGAAACCCTGAAGGGAATAGAAGGGAATTCCAAGTGACTGAACAGCAAATAGGGAGGTAGAAATTGATTTATTGAAGATTATTGTAGGGCTGCCCATTTTACGTGCCACATCTGGATGACTCATAGAATGTAGGACCCTTAGGACTGCGGTAAGAATATTAAAACTGAAAAATATGCCCCCAAAAGTGATGGCATATATTGCACTTTGTATCACTGAACAAGAAGTGTGAGCCCTTTTACACACTTCTTTTGAACTTTGAAGAAATGTTAAATAATCAATAGGGTTTGCTTTCAAGTAGGGTGCTGGATTTTAGCCTCCAAGGATCATAAAGGTAGGGGGCAAGTGGTCCCACCCTTTCAATGCCCTCTTTCCAAGTAGCCCAGAATGTGCCTACAACCCATACTATCTGAGATTTAAAATGATGGCCTGTCTAATTTGCATGTGAACCCTTCCTGTACTTTAAGGAAAGGTGAGCATGTATCTTCTGCATCACCCTCTATCAATCTTGAGATGTATTGGATTCCAATTTCCACCACTTTTCTCCAGCAAGACCATCCTGTGGTTGTGGATTAGAGGAATTGCAGTCTGACGCACCTGGAAAATATCCCGCTTGGCAAGGCTGCCGTAGGCACAAGAAGCTTGGAGGAAAATATTGATCCAGGGCAACCATATAGCCAGCGATACAGCTGTGAGCCGCACTGAGTCCTCGGAGAGGGGCGGCATACAAATCCAATTAAATAAAAATAAATAAATAAATAAAGAGGAAGAAATTCCCCTAAACAACAATTTCTTCTGGATAACATTTCTGGAGTGGAGTGTGATAGGAAATTTTTTTTTGAAGGAGATTATTTTCAAGCTGCATCACTTTGAAAATATCAGAGAGAGACAGAAAAGGATTTTATACAGAGCTTTAGAAGTAAGAGAACGGGAGGGACCCATTCTGTGTTGGAAGGAATTATTACAATCATTTTTGATAGAGGCAGCTAGCAACTCTCCACGTTATAAGGTTGTAATATATTTTAAAATATATTTTAAACACCATAAACACATTTAGCATAAAAGGAGTGGGCTTTTATCTTTGCATGGCAGCCACCGACTTCGGGTTTGTTCATTTAGAACAGAAGTGTTTGTCTCAGCTTGATAAGGTCTGCCCACCCATCCCTTGCACTCAATCCCATCCTTTTCATAGTTGAAGAACATTCCTTAAATTTTAAGTAGGGATAATTCCCCTTTTCAAAGTCGATGGGAGCACAGTTTTTCCCTGCAATCCCATACACAATTCTACAGAAACAAGTTACAGTGGCGCCAACCGTGGTTCGGCTAGTTCATAAACTCACCCTATTGTGGGAACAGGGATGATGCAATAAACCCTTGTTTAGTAATCTAGGATTTTCAGAGTCTGAATTCAGGATTTTCAGACCTTGGGGGGGGGGGGGTGTCCCTGCCTGATCCTGATCTGATCCACACTGAGCAAATGGGTCCCTGCAGGTAGTCTTGCCTCCACAGACAAACCAATAATAGCCCCCTTTGTAAATTAGCTGTGTAAGAGTACAAATTTGGCACAGAAACCTTTTAATATCTTTTTTTTCCAGTAGACTGCAATGGCTGGGTGAAACATACAGTAGATGGAGAGTGAGCAATACCAGACTGGCCTGCGCTGGGTAGGTACCAGGGACTTAAAGAGGATGCTTATTTCAAAGCGAATTCCCTCCAGGAGTTGAATGGGATACTTCCCAAGGAAACATTTATCTCTGCTGTGAAAAAGAGGAAAACAAACCCAAAAGAGGGTTTTATTTTTTAAGGAAGGGGGAGAAGCAGGTGGGAGAAAAATGTGTGCAATTGTTCAAACTTAAGAGTCATCAGAGAGACCACAAAACCTTAAGCTAAAACTGCCAGTCAGCTGAAGGAGGAGGAGGAGGAGGAGGAGGAGGAGAAGGAGGAGGAGGAGAAGAAAACATAAATGTCAAAGGAGGAGGAGAAGGAGAAGAGAAGGAGGAGGAGGAGGAAGAGGAGGAGGAGGAGGAGGAGGAGAAGAAGAAGAAGAAGAAAACAGATGTCAAAGGAGGAGGAGAAGGAGAAGAGAAGGAGGAGGAGGAGGAAGAGGAGGAGGAGGATGAGAAGAAGAAGAAGAAAACATAGATGTCAAAGGAGGAGAAGAAGGAGAAGAGGAGGAAGAGGAGGAGAAGAAGAAGAAGAAAAGAAGAAGAAGAAGAAGAAGAAGAAGAAGAAGAAGAAGAAGAAGAAGAAGAAGAAGAAGAAAAAATGTAGGGGAGAAGAACAAGGGGGAGAGAGGGGGATGGAAACACCTCCCAAGTATAGGAAACTTAGAAGCAAAAAGAACTGTGGGGCAAAGACATGGACAAAGGGGGAGTCCAGGACCGCCCCTCCGCCTATAATACCCGCCTTTAGCCGTTGGCCTGGGAGGTATAATAGGGAGATAATCCATCTCCTATTGAAGTCAGAGGCGAAGAGCGGCTTGATTTAAATAGAGCTGGATGGAGCTATTCTCTGAGGCCTTCACAAGGATGGCTAGGTGAAAAGGGCTCAAAAGGAGGCAATGGGGTGGGAGGCAGGGAGTCATTTTATTTATTTATTTGTAGGGTGGGGGAGGGAGAGAGAGAGAGAGAGAGAAACATCTTTGCATTTAATTCAGGGCTGGGTTAGAGCATTTTTCTCCCTCTTCTCCAATCCTATTTGGTGCGTTTCAAGGCTCCCTTGAAACAGTTGCTGATCAAATGGCTCTGGGCCCAAGTATCTGCAATGCGCTGTGGCCTTTTTATTTTCGGAAGTAAATAAATTGGCCAGTCACACTATTTTTCTCCTATCCTGCGGGCTACTTTAAAAGAACTTTAAAAAAGGGGGAGAGGGAGTGAGTGAGAGAGAGAGGGAGGGGGGGAGAGAGAGAGAGAGAGAGAGAGAGAGATTATAATGTGGAAATCCATTGACTGAGCCCATGAAGGGAAAAATGTGTGTGTGTGTGTGGGTGACTCTTGAAGCCTGCTGAATGGAGAGACACACCACATCAATTTACCCAGGTTGCTTTTCTCAGTTTCCTGCCATCGCAAATGTGTGTTTTGTAATTGGTCAGCCTTAAATATGTATGTATGTTTGGTTTTTTTATATATATATTAATGGGTTTTTAATTGTTTCTAACATGGGACTACTATTGTACACTGCTTTATTGTTGCTGTTAGCCACCCCGAGTCTCCGGAGAGGGGCGAGGGGCGGCATACAAATCCAATCAATCAATCAATCAATCAATCAATCAATCAATCAATCAATCAATCAATAAGCCACTTTTTTTTTTTACAGTGATCAAGGTGCTGGACTATAACCTTCAAGGGATAAGTCTAAGTTTAGCTATGGAAGCTCAAGGGTTGACTTGAACCCCAATCCAACCAATTTCACAGGGATGCTGTTCTAAAGCTGGAATGAAGAAAAAGCTGACAAGGGCAACATAGAAACATAGATTTGATGGCAGAAAAAGACCTCATGGTCCATCTAGTCTGCCCTTATACTATTTCCTGTATTTTATCTTAGGATGTACAGTATATATGTTTATCCCAGGCATGTTTAAATTCAGTTACTGTGGATTTATCTACCACGTCTGCTGGAAGTTTGTTCCAAGCATCTCCTACTCTTTCAGTAAAATAATATTTTCTCACGTTGCTTTTGATCTTTCCCCCAACTAACTTCAGATTGAGTCTCCTTGTTCTTGTGTTCACTTTCCTATTAAAAAACGCTTCCCTCCTGAACCTTATTTAACTCTTTAACACATTTAAATGTTTCAATCATGTCCCCCCTTTTTCCCTTCTGTCCTCCAGACTATACAGATTGAGTTCATGAAATCTTTCCTGATAGGTTTTATGCTTAAGACCCTCATCCATTTTTTTTGCCCGTCTTTGGACCCGTTCAATTTTATCAATATCTTTTTTGTAGATGAGGTCTCCACAACTGAATACGGTATTCCAGTGGTGGTCTCACCAGCGGGGTCACAATCTCTCTCTTCCTGCTTGTTATACAAATCTAAGAATAACAGCCATCTTTTCTGATCTAACTTTAGGATGCTCCATTACACACACACACACACACACACACAAATAATCTGCAATTTTACTGCTTGTAGTCGGAATCTTTGGAAAGGTGGAGGAATATATTCACAGAGGCGGTATCTTCTTTTTGTCTCCCTAGTCCAGCACCTAAGATCATTTTGCACTCCGGAAAAAAGTGACGGTGGTGGGAAGAAGACTAGAAGAGAGGAAGCAAACAACAAAATGAAATGGAGCAGAAACTCTTTTGATCAGTTTTTTTAAAAAAAAATAAAATAAAACATGCAGTTCCCAGTTGAAAAAAAGAGTAGGAAAGATTAGTATCCTTTTCTCCGATATAGGAATATTAACACCAGGCATGGGGAGTCAGGGAGATGAAACCCAGAAGCCCATTCATGTAATTAAGATAGAAAGACCTTGAGTTCAAATCTCCCCTTAGCCATGAAATCCAGTTGGGTAACCTTGAGCCAGTCAATCTCAGTCCAACTCACCTCACAAGGTGGTTATTGTGGAGCAAATAGAAGGGGGAAAATATGTTGGATATGTTCCCTGCCTTGTATGTATGGGGTTTTTTTTCCCCTGGGGAATCACCCTGGTATACCCAAATATAGAGGAAGCATACTGCAATATATATACTGCTCAAAAAAAATTAAAGGGAACACTCAAATAACATATCCTAGATCTGAAGGAATGAAATATTCTCATTGAATACTTTGTTCTGTACAAAGATGAATGTGCACAACAACATGTGAAATTGATTGTCAATCAGTGTTGCTTCTAAGTGGACAGTTTGATTTCACAGAAGTTTGATTTACTTGGAGTTATATTGTGTTGTTTAAGTGTTCCCTTTATTTTTTTAAGCAATGTTTGTATGTATGTATGTATGTATGTATGTATGTATGTATGTATGTATGTATGTATATGTATATGTATATGTATATGTATATGGTTTCCCCCCCCCCTGTCAACTCACCTTGGTATATACCCCGCTTCCTTTTTGCCTCTGGAAGCCATAGCCAAAGCAGTTAAATTTTTATAGTCAACAAACTACTGTATATTCTATATGTGTAATGTATTTTTGCTGAAAAGGGAGATTACTATAGATCTATTTCAATATATATATATATATATATATATATATATATATATATATATAAACATGTGACATATATATATATATAAAAACATGTGACATATATATATATAAACATGTGATATATATATATATATATATATATATATATATATATATCAGCTAGCCATACCCTTACCAGGGATTCAACAGAATATATATATGTATATATATATATATATATATATATATATATATATATATGTGTGTGTGTGTGTGTGTGTGTGTGTGTGTGTGTGTGTGTGTCACATGTTTAAGCTGAATTTGAAAATTAAGGGAGACTAGGATAGATCTATTTTGGCCTTATTTTGGCCTCATATATACGTCGCATAAACGTCGCATAAACATGCAAAATATTACACAGGGCAAAACCCGAACTCAGAACAATCTACATACATATACCCGTGAAAATTTACGAAAACACACACACACACACACACACACACACACACACACACACATATGTCTCTCTCTATGTATACATGAATAAAAAATAAAGAGGCTACTTACACCATGAAGTGAATCAAGGCATATTCATGGCCAGGAATGGGAAGAGTGTTGAAGACTGTCAAATCCAAATTCTGAAAGTGTGGCATTTTTCTATCCTGAACATAAGCACCTGAACTATGGTGATCCCATCCAAAGGCCAGACCAAAATGGGGCTGAGCATCCACAGGAGACCATCTTCAACTCCTGTTTTGGAGAAGATTGAGTCCAACAAAACCCTACTCTTCAACAGGTTCAAAAGAATACTTCCTTACATGAGCAACTGTTGTTCCCTTTTCCTAAGAATTCTCAGCAATGGGGTTGAGCCATGAGGACAGAAGAGAATGAGATCTTTGGTAGGTTTTTGGTTAAGGGCATCTCTTACCAGTACTTCAGCCTTTACGCTGGGGACCTGGGATCCGATGGAAAGGAATGGGGTTTATCTTTCTGTGCTAAACAGTCCAAATAGGGAAAGGAAGGTCATCAAACTATAAGAAGTAATTTCAGCTAAAACTGCAATATGTATGTAGAGGAGCCAACTGCTGCCACCACCCATGAAGTAATTTATACCCCAATGGCATCTCCCTAAATAGGTGGAGGGCTACCTTTTCATTATAAGGGTAAAGCTCTACATTGTTTAAAATTGTATTTCTAGTTCTGTGACACCACTTCTCTCCCCCCCCCATCACAATACCTATAAAAACAGACAAAACTTTTTTTTAATGGACTGAACAAAACAACATTGAAATATATATGGCAAGGGAAAGCGCTGAGAATAAATATGAAAATGTTACAAGGGAGTTGTACTACCAAGCAGCAGAGCAATGACATGGATGCGAGAATGGATGTTATTAGAGAATAAGAGACTCTAAAATTTCATTTTAGAGGGGATCAAAGACATCCCCAATATTTTTAATATCCCGTCACAAAATGTTTGTGTGAGTATATAGAGGTATGTGTATGGATCCGGATTTGCCTAACCACCTTCCATGTTATTAAAATAAACCTTCCACTAGGTCCCTGGTTCCCAATGCCCCACAGGGGGGCAATTTGATTTTTAATGGGGGCAATTGGAGTCTTGTTCAAACCAAGTTAATGGCCTTTTAGGCTTCCTCTGCATATATAGAATTCACTTTTTGAATAGTAAGAATTATATGTCATGGAGGGAGGAGACATAAGCATTTTAGAGATGCTTGGGTGGGACCTGGCTAAAAAATGGTCAGGAACCACTGCATTCCTAGGTCCTAGGGAATCGTAGGGATAAGATTATGTTGCAAAAGGACCATTTTAGGCATGCCTGCCAAGCCATATAAGGTCCATTTGAGTTCAATAACGCCTATTCCTAGCTCAGTGTGATTGGGTTACCACGCTGTGAATCACTGTTATGAAAAAAAAAGGTTTAGAAGATGGTCTATTTACCCAGTTTCTTCCTCTTTCCTCGGCCCAGGCCTGTGTTTGCACCCTCCCTCTTCCAATATTCCCAAAAACATTTTAAAGAAACAAGGTAAACACCCATGTATTGTCTTCAAACTCACAAGGTGTGTGGCTCTCATTTACAAGCAAGAACCGAGCACCGGGACCAGTAGGCAGCCAAGGAACATGCTAGTGATGTGGGGGATAGGACGTGTGATAGAGGGGTAGCTTAGTCAGAGACTTGGAGGACCTCTGTGAGCCTCCCTATAGCTTAACTAAGGTCGAAGGAGCAAAATCCATGGCCCCTCATCTATATAATAATAATAATAATAATAATAATAATAATAATAATAATAACAACAACAACAACAACAACAACAACAACAACAACAACAACAACAACAGAGTTGGAAGGGACCTTGGAGGTCTTCTAGTCCAGCCCCCTGCTTAGGCAGGGAACCCTACACTACTTCAGACAGATGGTTATCCAACATCTGCTTAAAAACTTCCAGTGTTGGAACGTTCACAACTTCTGGAGGCAAGCTGTTCCACTCATCAATCGTTCTGACTGTCAGGAAATTTCTCATTAGTTCTAAGTTAATTCTCTCCTTGTTTAGTTTCCACCCATTGCTTCTTGTCCAACCCTCAGGTGCTTTGGAAAGTAGGTTGACTCCTTCTTCTTTGTGGCAACCCCTGAGATAGTGGAAGACTGCTATCACGTCTCCCCTAGTCCTTCTCTTCATTAAACCAGCTTTAAAACAATAGAAGATAAATAAATAAATAAAACAATAACTATACTGTTCAAAAAAAATAAAGGGAACACTCAAAGAAAACATCCAAGATCTGAATGAATGAAATATTCTCATTGAATACTTTGTTCTGTACAAAGCTGAATGTGCACAACAGCATGTGAAATTGATTGTCAATCAGTGTTGCTTCCTAAGTGGACAGTTTGATTTCACAGAAGTTTGATTTACTTGGAGTTATATTGTGTTGTTTTAGTGTTCCATTTATTTATTTATTTATTCATTCATTCATTCATTCATTCATTCATTCATTCATTCATTCATTCATTTATTTATTTATTTAGCAGTGTCATTTAAAACAATAGAAGAAGAGGAGGCCAACACAGCCTTTGCCTTCGCCCCGTCCTGGATTATCTGGCAACTTCTTGGCTTGAGCTTTCGCTTTTATTTTAAAGGGCCTTGTGGTGGTGGTGGTGGTGTGGGGAGGAGAAAGTAGAGTCTTGCAAAGTTTTCTTTTAAAACGCAGCCGCCTCATCTGATCTTAAGCCTCACTGGCAGGCGACGCGTTTTGAAGCTGGCTTGATCCCGCAAATGGCAAATATTGAGTCTGAGCGCTAGGCGCTTTTAACAAGCGCCTCCGGGGAGGCCGCCGTCCTTTTCCTTTTAAAGTTTGGATCACCGCCTCCAGGCCCTAAAACTCGCCGAAAATTGCGGGGCTCGCAGCAGCTGCCTGAGCGCATCTCCGAATCTCTTCACGACTAGGGCGCAGGAGAGCTGTTCGGCGCGCCCGGCTCCCGAAGGCTGGCGTCTCTCCTCCGCCTTTGATTTCAGAAGAAAGGGGGAGCTTCAAACGCTGGGTTTGTTTGCTTATTCTGGGGGTAACTTTTCTGATGGAAAAGGTCTGCGGAGAACGGCGCTGGGCTGAAGCGGGCGGGAGAGGGGAGGCGGTTCGTAAAGGGTGCCTTTCCTTTTCCCCCCCTCCCCACCGTCTCTGCGGCTCAGGATGGAGTGCGGGGCTTCGGAGTCAACCCTCCCTGTCCGTCCGCTGGGCCTGGAGGGGGGGAGGAGGAGGAGAGGAGGAGGAGGCGGTCTGGGGAACCGCTGGCGGCGGCGGAGGCAGCCGCCAGTTCTTGCGCCGGCCTAACAGAAAGGCTATTGTACGCGCAACGTGGTCTCAGCCCAAACAGCCTCCAGTTGTTTGAACGCCGATTTGGAGCGCGTAAACACAGCAGCTTGGCGGTTCCCCCTTCCTTCTCCTCGGCGGCTCCGGGCTTCAAAGGAACCGTTCCCGGTTTGGAAAAGGGCAGGCCGGGGTAGGAGTTAACGACGCGCGCAAAAAGGAAGCAGAAATGCAAAAAATGGCCTTCCCCTGCACAGCCACGCTAAGCCTTAAATCTTGTCCTTCCTGGGTGTGAACAAGAAGGAGGAGGAGAAGGAGAAGGGGGCAGGGGAAGACGAAGGAAGGAAGGAAAAGAAAGGGAAGAAGAGAAAAGAAAGAGGAAGGAAGGGAAAGAGATAAAGAAGAAGAAAGAAAGGAAAAGAAAGAAAAAGAGAAAAAGAAAGAGGAAGGAAGGGAAAGAGGAAGGGATAGAGAAAGAGAAGAAGAGGAAGGAAGAGAGAAAGAAAAGGAAGGAAAAAGAGAGAAAGACGGAGGGAGGAAAAGAAAGAGAAAAGAGGAAGGAATGGAAAGAAAGAAAAAAGAAGGAAGGGAGAGAGAGAGAAAAGAAGGAAGGAAAAGAAAAAAGAGAAAAGGAAGGGATAGAAAGAAAAGAGAGGAAGAGGAAGAGAGGAAGGAAGGGAGGAAGGAGGGAGGGAGGGAGGAATTCTGCAGGCGAATTTCACACAGAAGCCAGGCAGGGGAAGGCAAATATGGTGTCCGCGTGTCTTGAAGGGAACCCGAAGTTGGCATCGTTGTGTTTCGAGCAGCCTCCCTTTCAGTGGGGGAAAAAATAGCCCAAAGCCAAGAGAAGGGAAATGGAGGCTTTTCTCAGGCTCGGCAGGGCCAAGGACGATCCTGAAGTCCGGAAACCGAGTGGGCCGCTTCGCGTGCGGAACCTTAATCTCTCCCCCTCCCTCCGCTTTCCGCGGTGCCCCAAGACGTTGGGGTTGGCCCTCAATTCCGGAAAGCGGCCCAAGGCAACTCCGAAGGGTCATCGTTCCATAGACTTTATTGACAGAATGTGTAGCAGCGATTAATTTTCCAAAACTGACTTGTTAACTCAACTTTTTCATCTGCCCGAAAATAGCTCCTCTAAGGACTCAGGAGCTGGAAGAATATACACTGCTTAAAAAATAAATAAGTAAAGGGAACACCAACTCAATATAACTCCAAGTAAATCAAACTTCTGTGAAACCAAACTGTCCACTTGGGAAGCAACACTGATGGACAATCAATTTCACATGCTGTTGTACACATTCAACTTTGTACAGAGCAAAGTATTCAATGAGAAGATTTCATTCATTCAGATCTAGGATGTGCTCTTTGAGTGTTCCCTTTATTTATTTATTTATTTTTTTGAGCAGTATACTGTACTTTTAGGACTGCCGTCCAACCATTCCTAGATTCACATTACAGTAATGCAGATAGAGCTTTGCAAGCACCTGAACGTAAAGGACCTGTAAATCCTTAGTGAGGAGATGCCCCTAATCATCTTGAAGTCATTGGGATTTCTGTGCAAATTCTTATTAAAACAAACCTGTAAGCTGCTAAAAACTTTCTGATAATTTAAGGTCCTTCTGCGATGTTCCTATATATTGGTATGCGAACTTCCAAACTATGCCATTTCTCTCTCTAGGTCCTAGGAGATGTCTTCTCTGGTCATTCATTGTTTTCCAAAAGATGCAAAAGGAAAACAGATAGGATTTCTTCCTTCTTTCCTGTATGAGAAAACATTATTTGGAATATTATTTAGCACATGCTTCTTTTCCCCTCTGAACAAAGGACACCCTTCCAACCTACACTCACTTTCATATTTTCCAATATATAAAAGCAACCAACAGATTCTTAATATTCCAACTTTTATCTAAGAAAGAGTCAGTTCCAGAAAGTGTCTACATTGGGATCTATTGCTATTTCTCCCCCTTGAAGCTATATTAGCAAAAGAATCTAGTCACCCATGCTATGAGAAGGTTAAAGATGAAATTGAACTAGGTCAAGATAAAATCTCCATTGAGTCCTGATGATTTCACGGAGGCTTCCATGTGGCAACAGTATGGAACTGGTTTATCACTGGCTTTTTCCTGGTGGGTGTGAATGGCAGCATTCAGTTGACCTTGGTGTGGCTTTGCAGCTAAACAGGGTTAGGCACAAGTTAGTACTCAGATGGAGATATGTTAGGGCTAAATAAATTAAGTTGAAAAGGCTCAATCACACACAAACAGACACACAGAGTAGATACCAGCTAATTTCTTGCAGAAATGTTTGTGTTTGCAAAAGAATAAACCTAGTTTGTATTTCACCTTTGCAAAACAATTTTTTTTATCTAAAAAGTAAAAAATAACAAAACAAAGCTGTACGGATGGATAAGGGGACATAATGCAAATATTAGACTAAATGTTAAAAAGACTCCATCTAGTTTGTCAGATTCGGTTATTGTACGGTATTCAATTATTCCCTCCTCAACTATTCTGATTTCTGATACTACAGATAAATACAGAGTGGAAGTAAGAATAAAAACTGCACTTATCTGTAATATTCAATGAAGAAAGTAGTTTACCGTTCCTAAGAGGAAACATACCACGCAGTCTTCTGTACTTAAGAAAAAAATTCCCACTGAATTCAGTGGGACTTACTCTTAGGAAAGAAGACTGTTTAAACAGAAGTGTTCAGAGTTTGGGAAAATGGATTAGAAAAAAAACGTCCCATTCAAACTGTTCTGATCTGTAATTAAATGTAAGCTTGTGCTCTCCGATGGCTTTGGCAGAAGTTGCGATGATCCAAAGACAGGTTGCTCTGTCTGAATGGTTCTTTCATTAACGAGAATGCCAAAGAGATAGAAAGAGAAAGGGAGGAGGAGGAGAAGGAGGCGGGAAAAGAGGAAAGGAAGGGAAAGGAAAAGGGAAGGAAGGGAAAGGGGGGGGGAAGCAGCTTGTGTGTTCTTAGCTGGGCTTCAGTTTAGTTGCTAAGCAACCCGTTTATGGTAATTCATCCGCGAAATTTAAATCTTTAAGAAAGGATCCTTCGTGTCTGACTTATTGGTCACCATGAGGAAGAGAACTTGTAGGGTGCGCAACAGCTGGCAATTCTGGGGCTGGCCAAGTAACAGCAGGGAAATAATAGCATATTATTTGATAACAAGTTTAACAAAAAAATGTGCTCTTCACCACCTCAGTTCAATGGCCCTATGCAGGAGGGGTAAGGCATTTGGCCAAGGAGAATTCTTCCTCTGTACCAAATCCAGGTTGCATGCTCCTTATTGAGTTTGGGTTGCATTTCCATCAGGGAACTCCTTATTCTTTCCTTCCTTCCTTCCTTCCTTCCTTCCTTCCTTCCTTCCTTCCTTCCAATCCAACCATCCATCCATCCATCCATCCATCTCTGGAGTCCTTATCTTCTTCCTTTCTCTTTTCCTCCTTCTCCTGCTCAATGCATGCCAAGGTCCACTGCATATGAAAGTTCTTCCATGAATCTACGCAACCATGGCCCCTCACACTATGGATAGTATTTCCTTTCCTTCTCTGTTGCCAAGATCTTTCACAAGAGCTTATCAAATTTCCTGACCATACGAACTACATCCTACAAACAGTGTGCAAAGAAGGAAGAGGGGGTCCTTGGTGCTCTCTGAGCTTGTTTGTTTTCTTGAAGACCTTTCGTTACCCTTAACTAGGCACCACCATCGGTGTTAGTCAGAAGGAATTGGGGATGAAACCAGACAGTAAGAAAAATGAAGGGGAAAGATAGGGAAGGGGACGGTCAATTCCAAAGCCCATTCTTGGGCCAATTGCTCCAGGAAGAGCACCAGTCAACCAATGTACACTCATAAAGATCTTCTAAAACACCCCAAACACATTCTAAATTATATAAACAACCTAGCACTACCATGGTCATGTCTTGAGTTTGAAGAAATGGAAGCACACCATCCATAGGAAAAGTAAATAGACAAGCTGTCTTTGAAATACAGGATTGCCCTCTTAAGATTATTAAAGATGGAAGATGGCATGGAACAGCACGGCATACTGTATTTCCATCCTGCCCGACAGAACTACCCTTCACTTCTCTTCTCAGATGTGAACTCCATTGAGTCCAATAGGGCAGTGTTTCCCAACCTTGGTAACTTGAAGATATTTGGATTTCAATTCCCAGAATTCCCCAGCCAGCGAATGCTGGCTGGGGAATT
Organism: Erythrolamprus reginae; assembly: GCF_031021105.1. Classification (NCBI taxonomy): domain Eukaryota; kingdom Metazoa; phylum Chordata; class Lepidosauria; order Squamata; family Dipsadidae; genus Erythrolamprus; species Erythrolamprus reginae. The sequence continues at coordinate 100,784,804 of NC_091953.1, read as the reverse complement.
CTGGGAGTTGAAGTCCAAATATCTTCAAGTTGCCAAGGTTGGGAAACACTGCAATAAGGCTTCATTCCAAGCCCCTAATTCTACCCCCCACTTTTTTTGCATCTTGCCTGCTATGGTATTAAGGCCTTAAAGCAAGGATAAGACAAGTTTGAGTTTTGGTTTTAGTAAGGTTGAATTGTTTTAAATTAAACACAACACTTCCATCTTAACTTCTAATTGAATCCAATTTGGACAGATGGTTGGCGGTCCACATTTTAAACCTATTTTGTATCTAGAAGTAAATCCTGCAAACTTTCTATTTATTTTGCGATGGTGCTGTGCTTCTCCTTATTTATTTTCAATAGCTTTCTCAGAAAGAGAGGAGGGGGGGGAGGAGGGAGGGAGCGCACAAGCTAAAGATTAAAAGAAGCCTTAGTGCATGCCCAATTTCCTTTTGGCTGTTATCCTTCTTGCCACACAGGTTTACCAGCAAAATTCAGCCAGCCTTACTTCCTGTAAAAGGTTTGCACCATCTCTCCCTCCCTTTCAAGCATAGTTCCCTCTAAGCTGAGCAGTGAGCAATTGCTCACCTAAAAATCATCATCAACTCAGAGTTTTCCAAACCTGCCCAGAAGCTGAGAGGGAAAGAGTGAGAGGGAAGGAGAGAGAGAGGAAGAGAGGAAGAGAGAGAAACAGATAGAAAAATGAGAGGAAGGAAAAGAGAAAGAAAAAGAATGGGAGTAAGGAAGAGAGAAAGAAAATCAAAATCTAGTTTGAAACTAGCTCAACTATTTAAGTGGCATTTTGATATTGATAGAGTTGCCCTATTATGAGCTCACTGTTATAGACACACAGTACAGTATTTTATTTTGAAATTCTCTGAGGCAAAACAGGGTGGGTTTTTTATTTGTTTGCTTGTTTGTTTGTTTGTTTACTTATTTATTTTTTCTGTGGCGCCCAGTCCCGAAGGGACTGCCGCTCAGACACTATACTTTTCCGCCACCCCCCCAAAAAAAATTAGAGGGAACACTGCTTTCAAGCCCTACACTGAATATAGCATTCAAAAACCAGTGACGTCACTTGAATGACCAGCAAGTATGGTAAAGGCAGAGGCCCCAGAGCAGTCAAAGCACCAGCAGAGTCTGGTCTCTGGAGAAACAAGGCCAACCATCTGCATGACTGGAGCCTGAGGCCGAGTCATGACAGGCAGTGCTGTTCTGCCCACTTACCTGGGGATACTCAACGGGGCTGCTATCTTCGGAGCAGACATCTATAGGGTTGCGTGCTTAGTTTCATTCTCTTCTTTTAAAATTTCCCTAAACCCACAGCAGTGGTGTCCGATACAAACTGCTTTAAGATTTTCAGGAAGTTGTGCTATGGACTTTGGAAAACTACAGATGTGTCCTTGGTGATTTACTCCATCCTTAGTCTCTCTCTTTCTCTCTCAGACACACAATGATTGGCGTGCAGTATCCAACAGCCAAAAGTTTCTTAATGTTACTCTGTGTCCAGCTTGTAGGAAGTGACCAGACAATTGCAGTCTGCCTCTTGAGTCCTCACACCACCCACCGTTCAGACATCAAAACTAGCAAGTCCTTTCTCATTCTTTCAGATCTTTGAATACGCTGAAACAGTGGCATTAAAAAGACAAATATTTCTGTGTGTCTGTGCTTCTCTTTAGTCCACCTCTCTTCTTTTTGCTTTCTATTATTTCCCCCCCTTGAAAATAGCCTGAGACTGGAAAATGTGACATTTAATCTAATACAGCACAATACAAGCCTGCAATCTTGACCAACATGTATGGCACCCATTGTACAATGTGATTCACCACTTTGGAACTGCATGCAAAAAATTAAGCTATGGAGTGGTTAAGGAGCCACCAATTCACCTCCAAGGGCTGCCAGTCAAAGATTTATTTTCCATCCTTACTTATCGAAATATGTCTACATCTTAACAGGTATATATAAATGTATAATATATCTCTATAAAGATATAGAAATGTCATTTTCCTTTCAGCTTGAAGATGTTGATATTTTATTACAAAAATAAATGAATAAATAGTAATACAATGATATATTGTTGCTTTCGACAGGATAAATATTTTACAAATATATAATCTTTTAAAAACAAATGTAACTGTTAAATTATTGAAAATATGACACTTATTGATAAAATTATCAATAATATATACTGCATTTCTTATTAGAATTGATTGTTCTCCAAAGGTTCAATTGAAAACCCTTCATATAAAACAAGTTTCGACCGTTGCAATATGCAAATGCCATTGACTACATTAAAAGACAAAGTATCGCTTTAAAAAAATCTGCTGTGATTTAAATACAAGCCGAAAGTTTCTGCTTATATTCTGCAAAATTGCCTGTCGAAAACAGTGATCAGTGAGGTGATTTGGATTTTATATTGGTTAGAGATTTGGACTGAACGTAATGAGGTCAACTAGAAACTCGTGGTTGGAGAATAGAAAAGCTTACAGAAAAGGAATGTAACTATTGGAATTACTCAGATTGATTTCATTACATTTGTAAAATATTTTGCCCCCTTCTTTTCCATTTTGATAGAATGAAATATAGGAAAAGAGCCTAGCTGTGTGATCTTAAACATCTTCTCAGGAGTAAATCTTCCATTATGCTCAATGAAACTTTTTCCCCCAGTTGTGCCTTTAAGGAGTTGCAGCTTGAATTATCAATCAAGGAAGACAGAACTGGCCAGTTAATACAATGCTTAGAAACATTAAGAGAGCTGATGAGATAAAGCATTTCCATCGTTTTCATGATATAACAACATATGTTCTCCTTAATGTTTCCTCTTAGTGCTGGAGGGCCTTGTAATTCTGAAACTCCAGTCCTACAAACATCAAAGAGAAGGAAGGAAAGAAAGAAAGAAAGAAAGAAAGAGAAAGGAAGGAAGAAAGAAAGAAAGAGAAAGGAAGGAAAGAAAGAAAGAAAGAGGAAGAAAGAAAGAAAGGAAGGAAGAAAGAAATAAAGAAAGAAAGAGGAAGAAAGAAAGGAAGGAAGGAAAGAAAGAAAGAGGAAGGAAGAAAGGAAGGAAGAAAGAAAGAAAGAAAGAAAGAGGAAGAAAGAAAGGAAGAAAGAAAGAAAGAAAGAAAGAGGAAGAAAGAAAGGAAGGAAAGAAAGAAAGAAAGAAAGAGGAAGAAAGAAAAGAAGGAAGGAAAGAAAGAAAGAAAGAAAGAAAGAGAAAGGAAGGAAGAAAGAAAGAAAGAAAGAGGAAGAAAGAAAGGAAGAAAGGAAAGAAAGAAAGAAAGAAAGAGGAAGAAAGAAAAGAAGGAAGGAAAGAAAGAAAGAAAGAAAGAGAAAGGAAGAAAGAAAGAAAGAAAAATAGGCAGGCACCTTGGTAGATTGTATGTATATCGACATAGAAATACTTTGCAAATAATTGTTTTCAGAAGTGATTGACCTAAAACCCTTCTTAACAGAAAATAAAGGCTTTCTTCAAAATGCAATAGGCAAATAACTAAAACAAGTTATATACAGACTCATTTTCTGGCAAAACCCCCCTGTCCCTTTCCGGTCTTTCTCTTCTTTGAAAGTAGGATTTTATCTCATTTATCACTGTATCAATCACATAAAATCAAGTTTATGGCCTCAAGACTGGAAATTTTCTTTCCTTGCTTCTGTTGCAATAGCTTCGTTCCTCTTTTAAGTTGCAAAACTGTAACTGGGGACTCCGAAAATTAAAGTAACATAAATCCTACACTAATCTTACCAAGGTCTCTTCCATCCTTTTTAGGATGTTGCCAAAGTCAATAAACGTATGATACCATATTTACCAGTTTAAGTAGTTTCAAATTAAAACAATGTCATTTAGGGTATTGGTCTCAAAACTTACTGGAAAGAAATAACATTAGTTATTTGTTTAAACATTTATCAAGTTAAAGAAATGGGGCCAAACAGTCTGTTAAAACCGTAGCTTGACCATCACTTTTAGATTTCTGTTTCTGTTGGGAGGGGCTGCAGGACACACATTTACATTATTGCAAACATGGGATTTCAAACTTCAAACCTGTTCTAGCTTCTTTGCCTTTCTTGTATAATAGTAACAAACAGAATAACCAGCATATTAGTGGTACACCTACCAATATCCTTAGTATCACCAAAATTCACATTTATTATAATATAAGACTAATGTAAAATGTAGAAGAAGGGGGCAGTATCTGCACCAATGTCACCTCCCAGATATTTCTCTAAAGCAGTACAACAATTATAATCTATCAGAACTCCAATTAAAGCTCTGGGTGTTTTCTTCTTTCTCCTTATTCATATGTATATATTCAGAAGTATCATTTGTTAAATTACAATGGTGATAAATTAAATAAAAAAGTGATACACACCACAATGTATTGAAATAATATATTTTCTCGGGAAACCGCGTTCTATAGATAGCTTATCACCTGGGGTTACTGTGCTAAACTTATTCCTTAAAAAGGAATTAAACAATGGCTTTCTGTTCTAAAGTCTCGCTTTATCAATCCAATACACACTCTCTATGCATTGATCTAGAAATACTGTATAACTACCCTACGGATTTATTAGGAGTGGAACTACTTCTAAATGGCTAATTCCACCAGTACTGGTGAAGAAAGGATTCTCTCCGTCCTCTGTCAAAATATCATCAAAAGCTACAGAAAACAGTTTGGTTCTATTTTTGATTCCGTCATTTAAAAGGTTTTCAGTATTTTCTTAAGACAATTTACTGGACACATTTTTTAATGTATCAGACAAAAGACTATTTCATTCTAACAAATTTATTTTCTCAATCAGCTCTTACGGAATCACTACTCAAATTAAATTACAATCAAATTATCACATCAAAAGATACCCTTATTACCTAATAGCTGTCCATAATTTTTTTTCCATTTTATTTTTGTAAATTTGTGCTCGTTTGAAAAAAACACGTAATACAAGATCTGGGGAAAAAATAAATTACCGTTTTGCAGTAGTTCATAGGTATTCTGAATAAAATATTAAAAGAAGTCATTTAATGAAAATATAAAGCAAATTTTTTTAGATCAACAATGGATCTAAACATTTCTCTATTGCCGTCTTTTTTTCTTTTTTTTGTTTGTTGAAAAGTCTGTTTATTAAAACCTACCAAAAACACTGCGAGGAAATGGCAGTGTTATAGAATCACTTCCACAGCACCCATTCAAGCAAGTTGGCAACGGATTTAGGAGAGAAGTTCAGATAAGTGCAGTTGCAGATGCCCAGTTGCTTTTTAAATCCCTTTATATGAATTAGTCCAAAAAAATAAAAATAAAAAAATTATTGGTGAGATTTTAAAAAATTAATCTTCCGGGGTGATTGGCAGCCATCAGAAGCATAATTTTGACAGCCCCTGAATTATTCCTTCCATATTGCTGTTTTTCTTAATTCATGCAAAATTCTTCTAGGGAGCTCCAACTTTAAAGACCAGCTACCTTGCTTTGCCTTCCACCCCTCCAACCCCTCCCGGCAGTAGGAGACCTACCCCCCCTTTTTATTCTTTTCAGGGTCAGCTTTCCATTTACCCTCTTTCTTTTCTTTTCTTTCTTTCTTTCCTTTCTTCTTTCTTTCTCCCCTCCCTCCCTCCTCTCTCTTCCTTGTGGTGAATAAATTTGCTTTCTTATCTTGACTGCTTATTTTTTTAATTTTTTTAATTTTTTTGCATTATTTCTCAATTTTCCATCTAAAAAACCTGTCACTCCCCCCATTTTTCCTTCTCAAGTGGATTCCTGCCCTGTACCAATAATTAATGTAGTTTGGCCAAGAATTAACTAAGTTCTGGAAAGCAGCTAATATTTGTTCCTGGTTTTGTTCCTGCTAAGGCTGTGTCTTTCTCTAACCTTTCACGTGTATTTTTTTTTTTTTTTTGTGGTTGTATTTTTAAATGCCTGTCTTGTGTTTATGCCTGCGCGTGTTTGAGATGGAGAGAAAAGTTTCGGGGAATCTCGCAGGACAGTGCTTTGAAAAAGAATGGGGTGAGTGCGGTGGCAGGTGGGGGAGCCTAGGAAATGAGGAGGAGAAGAGAAAGGTAGAGGGCAGAGAGTGAAAGTAGGTGACAGGGCTGGTTTCGTCGCTGCCTGAAGGCCGCGGCAGGACGCAATTTAGATTTTGTCGTAGGATGCTACCCAAAAGAAAAATGAAAAGAAAAGTATCAATTTTTGGTCTGTCTGGGTTTCCATCACGCTGTTTTTTTCCCCACGTCGAGATGGAATTCCCACCGCTGGGCTGGACTTTTCCAAAGGTTTCTGATAGAGACGGGTATAAAATGATGGGGTCGGGGAACCGAACACAAACGTGGGCTGCAGGTGTCTGGTCTCCCCCCCGCTGTTTGGCCTCCCTTCTCCATCTCCCTCCCCTCCCCCACCCGGACTGCCCACCACCAGCGCTGTGCTTGCCTCCCTCCCTCTCTTTCTCTCGGTCTCCTCTCCTCGCTCTCTTTCTCTCTCTAATAACTCCTCTCACTTTTGTGGCGACGACTCGGTCTCTCTGACTGTCTGTCTTTTCTGTATTTTTCACTGCACGCTCGCCTGGAGTCCGTGGTGCGGGGGCGGCGTGTCGGAGTTGACGTTGCCGACCTGGGAGTAGACGTCGTCGGGCGTCTGCTGCTGGATCCCAGGAGGGGTCATCCGCTTCTCTTTCTGCCTCCGATTGCAAAACCAAACCCTGACCACTTCCTTTTCCAGCTGCAGGCTGTCCGCTAGGTTCGTAATCTCCTGGGCGGAGGGCTTGGGGCATTTCAGAAAGTGGCTCTCCAAAGCCCCCTTGACACTCACCTCGATGGAGGTCCGCTTCTTCCTCTTGCGGCCCTGCGCGGCGATCTTGTCGATGCTGGTCGGGCTGCCCGTGGATGAGTCGGCTTCCTCCAGCCACTTGTTCAACAAGGGCTTGAGTTTGCACATGTTCTTGAAGCTGAGCTGGAGGGCCTCGAAGCGGCAGATGGTGGTCTGCGAGAAGACGTTGCCGTACAGGGTGCCTAGCGCCAAGCCCACGTCGGCCTGCGTGAAACCCAGCTTGATCCGGCGCTGCTTGAACTGCTTGGCGAACTGCTCCAGGTCGTCCGAGGTCGGCGTGTCCTCGTCCGAGTGCGGGTCGTGGCTGTTGAGGCCGCCGGCACCGCCGCCGCCGCCGCCGCCGCCGTGGTGCTGGTGCGGGTGCGGATGATGGTGGTGGTGGTGGTGATGGCCCGGGTGGTCGCCCAGCTCTGGCGTGTCGCCCCTCACCAAGCCCGGGTGCACCAGGCTCTGGCTGCCCGGCGGAGGGCTCAGCATGCCGTTGACCGTGAAGCCGCCCGGTTGCGAGTAGATGAGCGACTGCTGCTGCTGCTGGCTGGCCATGGAAGGCAGGTGGGCCGCCGTGGTGGAGCCCCAGTGGCTCTGGTGCGGGGGGCCCAGGTGCGGCGGCGGGGGCCTGTGGTGCAGCGCCGCGCTCGAGTGCAGGTCGTCCCGCCCGCCGCCACCCTTCACGTCGGGCTGCTGCTGTTGCTGCTGCGCCTGCTGCTGCTGGGGGCTGCCCGTCATGCCCACCGGGCTGCTGGACCAAGGCGAGCCGGCTTCCACGGCGGCGGCGGCAGCGGCGGCTGCAGCGGCGGCGGCGGCGGCGTGGGGCAGGGCTGTCACCCACTGGTGCGCGTGGCTCAGCATATGGCCGCCGTTGCTGGCCGCCATGGCGCCCTGCATGAAGTCGCTCTGGACCATCTTGACGGAAGAAGGGTCGGTCCGGTAGCCCCCGCCGGACACCGAAGTGACGGCCACGCTGCCCGGCTGCATGCCCCCGCCGGAGTCCGAGTGGACGATGGAGCCCGCCGACAGGATGCTGTTGCTCGGCAGGTAGGGGTTAGACGCCGCCGTGGCCATCGCGCCTGCTGCTGCTGCTGCTCTTGCCCCCCCTCCACTTGGCGCTCCAGCCTCCGCAGCCGAGGAGCAGCGTGGGAGGAGAATCCTCGCCTGCCCGCCCGGCCCCGAAGCGAGACCCGCGCCGTGCGCACCTTCCCGGCCTCGCGGGTCCTTTTTCAGGAAAAGGCAGCCCTCGACCCCCAGCGCTTCCTCTGCTCCCTCCGAACAGTCCCTATTTACCTGTCAGCAGCCGCCAGTATATTGCAGCGGGGGAGGGGGGCAGAGAATGAGGGGGGGGGAGAGCGAAAACTCGGGGGAGTCACCCCACAATAGCTTCCCCTTTGGCTTTCCTTTTCTCCCTCAGGAGCATAGTTCTCTCGCAGTTTTTAAGTCGCTGTTGGCGGTGGTTGTTTTTCTTCCCTCAGGAAAGTTTCTTTTCCCCCTCCGTTTTGAAATTATTTGTAGGCGGCTAAGTAAAGTAAAGGCGGGTGGGCTCTCTTTCTCTCGCCCGTCACGCGCACCCGCTCTCTCGCTCTCTCTCTCTACTTTCTTTCCGCCGGCGCGCTCGCCTGTCCTTTCCTCTCAACGCGCAAGTTTTGTTTCGTGTCCTGAGAAAACTTCTGGCGTGGCTGGCGGCTGAGGCGAAGCTTGAGGAGGAGACCGCATCGCTCAAAGTGGACGTCCGGCCGAAGCGCCCGGGTCCCTTGGAAACAGGAGTCCTCCGGCAACCTTTTTGCGAGAGTCTGGAGAAGACATGTTTCCCCCTCAGCTCTTTCGGCGCGTGGGGAGGGTTGCCTCTTTTCTCCTCCTTTTTTCACACGGGGGGGGCAGGGGGGGAGGAATCGCGGATGGTTAATTCTTCCTTTTTTTCTTCCAAGCAAAACAAACCGAGGGGGGGGGAGAAAAAAGTTTTACGGTTTCTGACCCCCTTCTAATCGGGGTGGGCGGGAAGGGAGAAGGCGAGGCGGCGGTCCAGCTGCTTGTGAGGAGGGGAGGTTTGGAAATCGCCCGGGCGAGAAGAGGTGTGCGGTGGCGGTGCGCGCATAGGAGGTATCCTTTAAGCCGCTAAACTCCAGCGGGGAAAGTTGGCTACCAGGTTCGCTGCTCCGGCGGCTCGGCTCGGTAATGCTCTTCCCCTCGTTGCCGCTGCTGGTGTGCCGCCGCCGCCTGCTCTCCTCCTCCCCCTCCTCCTCCTCGCTCTCTCTTTCTCTCCCTCTGACAGCTCTCTCGCGCGTCCCTCCCTCGCAGAGCAGACTGCCGAATGTTTACCCTCAGCCGAGCGCGCGCGCACACCACCACCACACTATCCCAAATACAAGGAAGTCGAGCGCGAGGGCCCCCGCTGATTGGCTACCCGCTGAGTGATTGACAGGCCCGGGATGACTGGCTCAGGGCGCGAGGCCCCCCCTTCCGGCCGTTCCGATTGGTTGCTTTTTAATTTAGGCAAAAGTGTCGTGGAGGCTTTGGAAACCTGCCCTATCTCTCCCCCTTCCCCCTCCCTCCCCTAAGTCCCCCCACCTCCTCCTCCTTCCTTGGTTTCTTCTCTCTTCCCTCCTCCTCCTCCTCCTCCCGAGGAGCCCACGACGTCTTAACTCTTGGAGCCCGGCGAATAAATCGGGAGTTTTCCCGGCTCTGAACTGAGAAAGAGGGAGGCGAGAGAAAGGCGGGAGGCGGCGCGCGCACTTGTGTGGGGGGGAGATAAAGAGGAGAGGGGGAGGGCCTTGCCGTGGTGGCGGTAGGAAAAAGAAAATCCACGTTATAATATTTTACTGGCGTGCATAAAATTCATCTCATGGTCGCTTAATCCATGTATGGGGGGGGGTGTTGGGTTTGACACCCGCTCCCCCCCCCAATTCGCACGGCCCTGTCGGCACAAGAGGAAGGAAGGCTGGTCTCCCGGCAGCCTTTTCAAAGTTTACTCTTTTACCGGCTTCGTCGGAGGGTTCCCCCCCCCCCTTATTCCGACGCGGCTTCCCGCTTCCCTGAGGAAAAACCTCGGACAAGCCGAGGCGAGAGGTCCGGGAACGTTTTTGGGCCCGTCGTCCTCTCAAAGTGACCGGCTTCCCCGGTTCTTCCTTTGTCTGAGGCTGTCCCGGGGGCTGCGCGTCATCTGTGGGAGGGAAAAGTACAATACACCGGCTCGCTTATCCCTCTGTGCCCGCGACCCACCGGTCTCTCTGAGGAGAACTCACCGAGTGGATTTTTTTTTAAAGAAAGGCGGCTCTTTCAGCACGTGCTTGTCTGAGGCAAAAACAAAAAAACAAAAAACCGGGGCTTTCCCGTTGTTTTCTTAAAATATGCCAGGACTTGCCTTTCCGACACCCCCAGCCCCCCCGCCGCCCTTAAAGGACTCTCAGTTCCTTCTCCCCCCCAGAAAAAAAACTCACCCCTTTTCTTCCGAGGGTATTTTTTTTCGCAGGAGAGCTAGGGAGAATACCCGGCTCCTTGGATGGCTGCTCCTCCGGCTGAAAGAGTTAAGGTGGGCGGGAGAGCGTGCGAGAGAGACGGGGAAGAGAAAGGGAGGGAGAGGCGGGCAGGCAGAGCGGACGGAGCAGCGCGGCGGCGGCGGCGGCGGCGAGGCGACCTCAGCCCGAGAGAAAAGTGGCGAGCCAAAGCGAGGGGGACGCGGACCTGTCTGGGGGGGATTCTGAAGAGAAATACGAAGACGTCGACAACAACAACAACGCACCTTTCGGGCGTTCAGTGTGGATTGGGGACTTGGTGGGGGGGGGGGGCTGGTGGGGGGCTCCTGCCACCTTCGCCTGCCCGGTCTCTCTCGCTGTCTCTTTCGGCAAAAATATAAGCCCGGTGTGTTTACATTGAGGAGGGCGACACAATAGACTTCCCTCCAATTCCTAGGCTTGCCACAGAAAAAGTCCAATGTAAGGGGAATGCCAGTTGCCCACCCCTACCCCCAGAAAAGGGAAGGGATGTGGGACTGGGCCCGGTAGGACGAGGAACCCGAGAACGGGCAGCGTTGGTTCAGGACTCGCTCCATCCATCTCCTGTACAGTTAAAAACGACACGCCGTTTTAGATTGGTTTCAGGGTTGTTTGTTTGTGTGTGTGAGTGTGTGAAGGATGAGAGGCATTAAGGTGAATTATTCCGAGACCTGCAGACTCGGTTCAGGAAAGGCCAAATAGCCCGAGTTCCTTTAAAAAACATAAAACATTGCCCGAGGTTTTCCTCTTTCCAGCCGAGTTAGAGAGGCGGAGGATAGGAGACAAGATCCCATTGAATCGGTGTGAGATCTCCAGGTGCAAAGCCGACTCGATAGCCGGTGCCAGAACCCCATGTTTTCTTTTCCAGCCGATTTTGCTTGGATCAGGCTCAAAAAACCCGAGCGAGTCTCGTGGTTTTGTTTACACTGAATGGGGAGGATAGCGGCGGTGCCATGGGGCCGTCTTTCATTAATATACAGTGAGGATTTTGTCTAAATTACTGCTATGAATTTCACAGTACATGCTTTCAAAAGCCGTCTCAGGTGGCCTGATGAAACGTGATAGCGCCTCTGCAGACGCAATAATAATAATAATAATAATAATAATAATAATAATAATAATAATAATAATTTTTTTTAAAAAAATTATCCCGGATATCAGCCTATACTCACCCAACAAAGAAGGTTGCTGACTGAGTTTGACGTTTTATTTTTTTTCCCCTTTAAATTTATTTTATGTATAAAAGAAAACTTAATCCTCCTCATCTCTCCAACTACTCACTCCCCACCCCGCTTTCCTGTAGAGTGTGATTGCTTTGTCTGGGAAAAAAAAATCCAAAGTATAACAAGAGGAGAACAGTTAGTGCTGATTTTCATTTGCATAAATTTTCATATATTTTAGTGAAAATAATAGACTAGCGGAGAGCTGGGCTTAGTGGAGTCAGTGCAAAGGAAAATCTTTCCCTGGATCGTTGCGCTGCAGTCGAGAATGTGAATTCTCCTCCTTAATGGCAAAGCACTTAAAATACAAATTCTGTACTTGCCGGAGCGCCCGTTGGTAAGTGCATTTATATTTCTCTCCCTTTCTTGTTCTTACTTTTTCTTTTCTCTCTCTCCCCCCCCTCACCTTCCCATGCGTCCTGGAGCAATGTGTATGCATGAGTGGAAACCCTCCCCCTTTCTCAAGCACCTTAGTGAAAGATTAACCTAAGAAAGAAAACAATTTCTAAGTGCTTGTGGTGCTTGTGCACTTTGGGGGGCACTGGTGTAGCACTTGAAGAAAAGGGGGCGAAGAAAGAGAGACCGCCGTTCCAAAGAGAGAACCTCTCGCGTTTGGCAAAGAAGTGGCCGGAGAGGGATGCCGCTTCCCCGCCCCCCACCTCCAGAGAGGTGAGGGTACCTTTAAAAACACTAACTCTACGCTTTCTAAGGGGCGCGGGCTGACCCGGAGGAGTAGCAATCCGACGGCGGCGAAGGCCGGCAGTGATGCGCGCAGAGGGTTAATGTTGTAACTAGGGAACAGACGGTTAAGCACAACATCTAGACTCTGTAGTGGAAGTCCATCAGAAAGAGTATAATCAATCAAAACTAACCAGGACATCCCTTCGTTTTTTCCTCCGAGGAGACTGGGACTGAAGCAGAAGTAGTAGACTTCACCCGACCTCTCTCTCTCTCTCTTCCCCCGAGGCAAACCGATCCCCCCTTAACCCCCCCCCCCAGCACCCCAACATCCTCCTCTGCGCCCTTGTTTTTAGAACCCGGATTCCACGGAAGGGAATCCCTCTTCCTTCGGAGGCGCAGATCGGAAAGGTAACCTAAACGGGGGTGATTTAGAAAGCCAGTCAGGTCGGAAGACGAAACGGTTGGAGTCGATCCGGGCAGACCCCAAGAACACTTTAGCCTTCTCTCTTAAAATTCCTAAAGCGGTGGGCGTCCTTCTCTCCCCATTTCGGTGATTCCCCCTTTATATTCTCACATAACCCCTATTTTTATTTATCTTATTTCTGTTCGTCTTCCAGGGTTACCTCTTTGCCTTAGAAAGTCCCCCCCCCGCCCACAAACTCACACGCGTGGATATGTTGAGTTGCAAAACAAAAGAACCGCAAAAGAACGACGCGCAGCAAATCCCGATATTAGATGGTGGAGAGGTGGCTGGTTAGGGAGGTGTCGGTTTCAGATGGGGGTGGAGGAGAATGGCCGGCCGGTTTCCCTTCTCTCGTGGACGCGCTCAGCTTCCCTTTTGACTGGGGTTAACTCTGTGTGTTCCACTGGAACAGATGCCCTGTAAAGCTGCTCCCTCCAGATCATTTGTTTCCTTGATGGGGGAACATTTCTGAGCGGAACATATTGGTTGCCATAGAGAAAGAAATAAAGGAAGAACACTAGTCACATTAAGCTATATGTTTGTGCACTGGGCTTTAGATAAAAGGCCATGCTCCAGCCAAAGAGGAACGGAGCCAAAACCAGAGTTTTTCTAGCTTCACTAAAACTTACTTTATTTTGTTGCGGGCTTTTTACAGTACTCCGTTATACGGGAATTTTATTGGTTGTTAGTTTTTTTTTAATTTAAAAAAAACCTGTACGGTATGTTAAACAAAATAAAACTTTTTCAAGTTTTCGAGGAAACTGTCTGTCTTGACCGGCAGGGGGCACGCTGTGGTGGCGATCGGCTAGGGGGATTCAAAGTACTTTCACTGCGCATCAGTTGCCTTCTTCCAAAAGTTTGTTAGAAAGAAAAATAAGGAGGGGGAGGGGTTATTCTCTCTTTCTATCTTCCATTTATCTACACTCTATAACAGTATACTTTTTCTATATCTTTGCCTTGTGAGTATGAGGGCGGAAAAGAGAAAGCATGTGGCTAAGGAATAGTGCCCTCTCCCCCTTAACAACACCAACCTACTATTTAGATATAGCAGTCAGAACCATAAGAAAAAGGCAACAAAGGATGCACCAGTAATGGAAACCTTGTCACTGTGACTGGTCAACTACTAAGAGCTTTGACTGAATAGCCATTTCATTAAAAAAATACACACCAACCCCAAAACATTCAGATTGCCAGTCTGGTCTACTTAGTAGTTAAGGAAGCAGGCTAGAAACCAGAAGGCTATGAGTTCTACTCCTGCCTAAGCCAGCTGGATAACTTTGGGCTTGTTACTCTCTCTCAGCTCAAGTCTTCTCACAGTGTTGTAGTGCTGGAAGTAAGAGATGTTTGCTCCTTTGAGTTATAATATATACAAGTAATACAGGCAGGACAAAAATATAATAATGAATAAAATAATAAAGAAGAAAAGATGAGAAAGAATGGGCAAGGTGCCATAATAGAAACATAGAAACATAGAAGTCCTGGTCCATCTAGTCTGCCCTTATACTATTTTCTGTATTTTATATATGTTTATATATGGATATATGTTTATCCCAGGCATGTTTAAATTCAGTTACTGTGGATTTATCTACCACGTCTGCTGGAAGTTTGTTCCATGGATCTACTACTCTTTCAGTAAAATATTTTCTCATGTTGCTTTTGATCTTTCCCCCAACTAACTTCACTAATGCGATATCTTGCTCCAGGACTTGAAGTTCTGGGGCCTATTTGAGAACCCAAGTAACAAGCTTAATTTGTTCTCACATGACGAAATATTTCTTATCTGATCTTTCCAGTGAAGTCAGCATTTTTTAAAAAAATTTCTTTGTCCCTAACAACAAGAAAGTAGTTTGCTGAAGGAACAAACACTACAGAAGAAAATGTAACACAGATATGGTTGAAGTGAGAGAAATGATTTTAACTTTGCCCTAGTGATAAATAATTAATAAACCATCCCTATCTATAACAAGGTCCCAAGATACACAGATATTTTCACCCTATATATTTGAATCTATAGCAGACTACTCTTAGGAGTCTGTTGCCTGGTTGTTAATCGTGGCCGAAATTCTCCCTAAGTCTTCCAAACATAGAAAGGGTTTTTTGAATATGGTTTGTGTGGGTTGAATGGTTGCTGATTATTGGCTGTTACTTTTCCATTCTTATCTGATTTTTACTGAGCTAAAACAACTTTCCAGTACTAATTAAGAATATCTACAATTCTTAATGGATCACAGAGTCCTTGTTATACTCAATGCTTAGTCAGATAGATGATAAATAGTAAATATTTGGTGCTACTGTTAAACAGTCATATGAATCCGTGTGTATGTCTGCTCTACTCTATCCATCCCTGTCTACCACATTTTTGTTCTGGAATCTTGCATTCTCTCCTCTTCTTGAATCTGGTACACCCCAAATGTGTTTAATTGCAGCTCTCATCATCCCCAACCATCACAACCGAAGAACACCCTGATTGTGATTAGAGTTGTGGTCCAGAATAACTGGAGGAGAATCAAGTTGGACAAGGAAGCTATAATCAACTGTGTCTTAGAACACAGCAATCAAGGTGGACATAACAGAAGTTGCAAGTCTCTCCCTCTCTTCTCCCTCCCTCCCTCCTACTCTTATCCCTGCAGGCAAGATCGAAAAATAATGAAGTAAACTTAAGGTTTTCTTCCCCTTTCTTTAATAACAAGTTCAAGATCTTTCCTCAGCTCCCAACCTTTCGTTCCTTGGTTAAACATACCCAGATCAAATTTAAGGATTTTTGGATCGACTTGTTAACATTTGCTTGGATTAGTTACACAAATCGAAGTTTCCATATTGAGGGATCTGCCTGCTAACGCTTTGACAATACCCAAGGCTATTATATTTCTAGGGCACAATTTTCTTCAGAGAGAACTGCCACCACTACTTTATCATATTTCATTGTTGATTGTTAATTCCAGTTTGCAAGTGCTAGGGCATGTGTTCTTGGATCCAAGTAGCATTTAAAAAAATATTTGATACCTTAATCTCTCTTCCCCTATGGTCCAACTTTGATCTTGATTTGTCTTTTCCTCTTTCCCCTCTGCACTGCCATTCAGTGACACGTTCATTTATATTTTAAATGTATATTATTTGTGTGTGTGTGTCTCTCTTCGCGTGTGTCATTCAGAAATGCAACTTTTCAGCCTTTTCTTTGATTGGATCAAAAACTACAATCTCCCCATAAATAAAATAAAAACAAAACACAAAGCAAAAACTATCAACAAGTTAATTTACAAGCTATATTCTTTCATTACATCCCTCTTTCTCAACACACATTTATATACCTATGTGTACACTTGAGGGTTTTTTTGTGTGTATATATACATACACGCACACACACATACATGCATACACACACACTTCACCACATTGGTAGTTTTTGTGTTTGGTTTTATTATTTATTAAACAAATTTATATGGATCACACACAATGACTTCTGATGGGACAATGCTAAGATTTTAATATTAGTATAATATTACGGATCCGTGCCTTTGTAGCACAAATCAGTATTATTGAGGGATTATTATTAGTGATTTCTTGCATCTTTTGGTTGCATTTAATAGTACAGTAAGTAACTGACTTAAATGCCAGAATGTTTAGCTGGATCCATGCTGAGCAAAATTCTTAATTGTCAAATTTCCTAATTAATAACCTTCAGTTGCATTAAAAGGCACAGTGCACAGGTAAGATTCCATTAATTTTCAAAAGAACAGCTTTTTTTTTTGCTGCTAGTTTGAGGAAGGATGGATAAAGTGCAACTGACTTTGTCTCCATTAAAACTTTCCAGAGGGATCTTTAAATAGACCAGGACCAGCCTGTGGGTAAGAGCTGGAGAGGGGCTTAAAGCCTCGGAATTAAAAGGAAAAAAGAAAAAGTAAGTTTGGGGGGTGGGGGTGGAAGGCCCGGCAGAATATATGCCTTGAAAGAGTGTCAGGCACCGTAAAAAATAATAATAATAATACAACAGTGGGGCAGGCCTGCTCTTTTTATCCATGGGTCTCATTGTGAAGGCCCCAGGCTGGCCTTTGTTTATTGTTGCCAGCCTAACAAAAGCCTTTCGGATTGTGTAATAAATTAGAAGGCAGGCAGGCGGGCAGGGACGGCGCAGGCCTCAGACGGGCTTAGGGGGAGAAGAAAGGGCGCCTTTGCGGGGAGCGCCTGCGCGCCTTCTGATTGTTCAGAGCCGGCGATGGGGGGAGAGGAGAGGCGTCCCTTCAAACCGGCCGAGTGAGACGGGAAAAGTTAGCAGCCGACCGGACCGAACAATGTAGCCCTTCTCCCGCAGGCTTTTTTTTTTTTTTTTTAAAGCCCATTTGAAAGGAGGCGGCCCTTGTTCTGCCCGACCCGGAAAGGAATCGCTCTCTGCCTCTGAACAATCTCGAGTTAGGGGTGCCAACCTTAAACATAATGGCCAGAAAAGGCCTGAAGATGGGCTCGGTGTGAGGAGGTCGGGTGTGTGTGCGAAGAACAGGAGACCCAAGAGCATCCCTGCTATTATTCTAGGCAGGATCCCATTGTGAGCTGGCTGCTTGAGCGCTCGGGGGTCTTTCATCTGTATTGCAGCGGCGTGCGCATCCGTAGATTTAAACAAATAAAACGCACGCACGTATCCAGACCCATATTTATATACGTGCATCACTATAATATAGGTGCGTGTGCAGAAACCAAGGAGAAGGCGCCAAATACTTAGGCAGCTCCGCTTTGCATTGTTCGTTTTAAACTCCCTCCCCCAATCCCCAGCCCCCCTCCGCTTAATTTGACATTTGAACTTGTCTATTGTCTGAAGAGCTCGGTGCAGATTGCAGGTCAAGCTAGAAGGCTGCTCTTTTTGGAATTTCACACCAACACACACACACAGGCCGCCCGGTCGCTTTCAGGGAAGGGGGGGGGATTCGCAATTTCGCCGCTGTTGTGCTTGTGCGGGTTGTGTGCGTGCGTGTATGT
Source organism: Erythrolamprus reginae (assembly GCF_031021105.1). Lineage (NCBI taxonomy): Eukaryota > Metazoa > Chordata > Lepidosauria > Squamata > Dipsadidae > Erythrolamprus > Erythrolamprus reginae. The sequence goes on along the minus strand of NC_091953.1, from coordinate 100,767,203 downwards.
GCGGGCGCGCGCGTGTGTTTATGTCTTCCACTTCACGTTCTCTGGCCGTCCAAGTTATCCATCATTTCCTATTCTCTCTCTCCTTCTCTCTTTTTAGCCTCCTCCCTCTGTGTGAGCGTTTCTACATCATCACCGCCACTCCTTCGTTTTAGAGATATTTGTTAATGGGGACGGTCGGTGCATACTGTTATATAAGCGCTTATCTCCGAGAAAATTCGGAAAACGGCAGGGCTGACGTGGCATTTTCAGTGAACTCAGTCAGGACGCCTGTAACAAGTGTGGTCTAAGATGGTCCTTCCCTTCTCCACCCTGTGCGTCCCTTCTGTCTCAGGTTTGACCACCTGGAGAAAAAAAAACCGTTTCGAAATTTGGAAAGGAAGGGCGGGCACCTTAATCTTCCAGTTGTCCTTCCTAATTTCCAGCAGACCAATGGTAGACCAATCTGCTTTTAAAAAAAAATTCGGAAAAAGGATACTGTATATCCTTACCAGAAGGATGGGGATTACTTTGTATATTAGCAATACTATCGTTGGGATTATTATTGCAAACGAAACCTAGGCGATATCTATATGGATGGAGATGGAGGTACAACTTCACTACAGAGGTAAATTGCCTGTGAATTTTCCCTCCTTCGCTCCACACAGAAAAATCCGAGGCCCAAATTCCTAAGAGATGGAAAGGTGGGTCTGTGCAGGCTAGGGAGAGAAGGAATCCAGGAAAGTGGGTTCCTACAAGAAAGTGTTGGGCCAAATCTCATCACCGGCTCAAGGTTGACTCAGCCTTCCATCCTTCCGAGGTGGGTAAAATGAGGACCCGGATTGTGGGGGCAGTAGCCTAGCTCTGTTAAAAAAGTGCTATTGCTAACATGTTGTAAGCCGCCCTGAGTCTAAGGAGAAGGGCGGCATAAAAATTGAATAAATAAATAAAATAAATAAATAAATCTGATGGCCCTGGTGCAGATTTGGCCTTCAAAGTGCATTTTTGAAATTGGAAATGTTTCCAAGAACCAACCTGGTGGCAACTCTGCCACCAGAGATAAGCTATTCTTATGTGGATGTTTTTCCTCAGGCTTCCTCTTAGAGGTAATTTAAACTTTTCATCCAGCTAGCCCTGGTAGGATTATCTTTTGGAGGGAGGCGCTGGGAACAGGTGGTTCAGGGCCAAGGGATATTGGTTGTTGGCTGTGGGTGTTTTACCAGGGTAGCAAATTTTGCAAAGTAATGGGGGAAAGCCATTCATTTTCATTTACAAAAATGAAAAGGTTACATAGCACCTTTGTGGGAATTAGCCCAATTTAAACTGTTCCTTGGATGCTCATGTTAGTGTTGCATGGTTGTGGGGAGTTGCCTGGGCTTTTAGCGAAAGTTGGGGAGGCTTTTAGTGATGGATGGCGGGTTGTACTTCTATTGGGATTTTAGCTTGAGGGACTTGGAGACAGATCTTCTATGTGTTTGCAATGGGACCAGGGCTTTAAGATTCTGTGGTTGTGTAGGTGTGTTCTGTCGTTTCCTCCTTTTTATTTATTTTTATTTTATTTATTTGTCAAGTACCTATTGGTAATATACATAGGTAGAAGATAGTTTAAATACATAAGATAAGAGGGAACATTAGGAGAGGGATGATAGGTAGCCATGCTGGTGCACTTATGCACACCACTTACTGACCTCTTAGGAATTGGGTAAGGTCAACAGTAGTCTAAGGCTAAAGTTTTGGGGGGGCACTTTAATTGGAGTTAACATGCACATATCTCTCCACTGGCAGCCAATTGGTTTATGGATGCAATTCAAAGTGTTGGTTATGACCTATAATGCCCTACATGGCATCGGACCATAATACTTAGGGACTGCCTTCTGCTGCATGAGTCCCAGCAACCAGAGTCAATGACAATGTCGCTTGGTGGGGCCTAGGGGAAGAGCCTTCTCTGTGGGGCCCCTGGCCCTCTGGAATAAGCTCCCCCTGGAGATTCGTACTGCCCCCACCCTCTTTGCCTTCCATAAAAGTTTCAAGACTCATTTATGTTGCCAATCTTGGGGCTATTCGATCCCTGGCCAGCAAAGGTTATGCGAGTTAGTGGGCTGAATGGATATGAGTGTTTTTATGGTCTTTGGGTTTTTAGGTTATATTAGTTAGTTATTAATTAGATTCAGGATGTTATATATTGCTCAAAAAATAAAGGAACAGTCAAACAACACATCCTAGATCTGAATGAATGAAATATTCTTATTGAATACTTTGTTCTGTAGGAAGTTGAATGTGCACAACATCATGTGAAATTGATTGTCAATCAGTGTTGCTTCCTAAGTGGACAGTTTGATTTCACAGAAGTTTGATCTACTTGGAGTTATATTGTCTTGTTTAAGTGTTCCCTTTATTATTATTATTTGAGCAGGGTATATTGTTATTTCATATGTTGTAAGCTGCCCCAAGTCCCCCAGTCCTGGGAGAGAGGTAGCGTAAAAGTCCAATAAATAAATAAATAAAATAAAATAAATAAAATAAATAATTATCTCTGGTAGAGCGCTAAAATAACGGTCGGGCCTGGTTTCTAAGTTATAAGACTCTCTCCTTCCAGGCAGCTACTGTACCTTGAATGAGGTGGAGCGGTGGGTGCACGAAAGAAAGAAAAAAAAAGAACGTCGAAAGAGCTAAGGAAGGGAACGTGCACGCGCATGCGCGAGCGAGCGAAAGGCTCCCGACAGATGCTCACAGGAAGAGGGGGACACAATTCTCGAGGTTGCCACCTGGGCGCGCTGATAGGCGTGCACACAAAGACGCGAGGCAATGATCGTTAAAAAAAAATACAACAACATTCCCATCACGTTTGCCGAGTTTATTCCCCCCTCCCCCACCTTCTATAAAGGTGAGTGCAGATTGCAATACTTGCTTTTAAAAAAAAAAAAAAAAATTCTCCAAATGTTTGTTTGACAAACAGGGAGCTTCTCCTGGGAGAAAGGCCTTTGTGGAGGATCCCAACCCAGGATTACATTAATCAAGGCATTATTTCCCCAGGGCCGTGCAGCACAAATTAGACTAAATCCAGATAAAATTGGATCGGCGACAAGTCGAACGCTTAGAAATAATCGGCTCCCCTTGCATTTTATTATAGAAGGCCGGGAAATCTTTTAAAGATCATCTGCGTCCCCCTTCCAAAGCAGCCGCTTGTGCGGAACTTTGCACCTTGTTCAGAAACCAGATTGATGCGATACCTGGCAAGGCGCCTCCCATTCTTGCCCTCTCCCAGTGGTAATCCAGCCAAAGCTAAGAGTTCCAAACAAACCCTCGTTTCTGAGCCATTGGTTTATAAAGGTGGCCTGGAATCACAAGCGCTCTGAAGAAGTAACGGGTTTCCCCTTGGAAATAAACCAGCCTCAACGTCGACTGTAGAAAAGGAAAAGCCTCTTCAGCTTTGCGTTTTGAAAAACACACACACACACACACACACACACACACACACACACACACACACACACACAAATACTAAATACAGTAGCTGAGAAAGCAGGCCTCTTTGCGTTGGGTGTGAAAGTGCCAAATCCGACTCAAGAGGCTAGTCCTCTGCGAACCCTAGAGGAAAAGACAAGTGAACGACTAGAAAGAAACGAGGCGCCACGATCCTAGGAACTTTCCAAAGCTGGAAATGGGAGAGCGGGGAGGGGATGAGGTAGTTCAGACTATATATTTTCGTCGCCCTCGAATATATTTCCTTCTCCGGGAAAAACTGCTCTGCCTCTTCGGGACGTCGGAAAGCAAACGAGAGCACCGGACGCGCCTTTCACGCATTGCGGCCGTCCGTTTGACCATAGCGGGAGGACTTTAAGCCAAAGAAGCGGTGTGTGAATGTGTGTGTGTGGGAAATGGGTGGAGGGAAGAACGCAGGCAGGTGAGATCCGCCTCGCAGCAGTCAGGCGGACGAGGCGGCTCGACGGGAAGGCGCCGCGGGCTGACAGGTTGCCTCTCCTTTAAAGCGCCGGAAAGCGCGGGAAAGGAGTTCCCCGACTCGCCTGCGCAATTGCCGCAGCGTGCGCCGCCCGCCCGCAACCGGCGCGATCCATTGACCGAAATCAAGCCGTCTACCGTTTAGGAGACTGCTTCAGAGTTCAATTCGGCGTCCGCCGCGCGCGTGCCCGCGCTGCCGCCTTTCACCGGCCTCTCTTGCCGCCTGCGCGGGTTTATCGGGCGGGGGGCGGGGGGCAAAGGCTGGTCAGCCGGCTCCTCGCTTCCAGTTTGTGTGTGTGTGGGGGAATGGTGGACAGGGGAGTCTTCATTTCCAGATGGGGAAACGGCTCTGAGGAGAAGGCGGGGGGGGGGGGGGGCGCAACGGAGGAGGAGGAAGGAAGGCGGGAGGGAAGGAGGGAGGGAGAGGCTGCATTAATGAGTCTCGCATACAATTCTCGCGCGCCCGCGCGCCGTCCCGTCTTTTCCCGCCTTCGGTAACGAAAAAGGACAGCCTCGGGTGGGTAGCTGACGCCGCCGAGACGGGTAACCCGTTTCGCGCTTGCCCCGCCTCGCCTCCCACAACCCCGCTCCGAGAGACCTAGCTGCCGCTGCTGCCTGGACTGTCGGCTGGTATGGCTTTCACCCACCTCGGACACCCAGACCCGAGGGAAACCTCAGACCTCGAAGCCTTGGCCAGTAGTAAAACCGAGGGGGCTGACAGGATCGTTAGTTTTCCTATTGATCTCGGCTCCTGCTTAGCGGAGAGGTGCGCGCAGAGGAGGGGGAAGGGGGGAAGCGGCGCGCGCGCCCGCTGCTCTGTGGCGATGCATTTGATGTGCGGCGGCTGAGGTGACGGAGCGCCGCGTTTTTTAATGCTGCGTCCCCCTCTGCGCTTCCTTGACTAAAACCGGGTGCCTCGGTCTGATTGCGCTCTCTTTTATTTCCGTTCTTCTTTCCGTCCGCCTTTACCCGCACCCCCTCTTCCTTGCCGCGAGGACCAAAAATACCAGAAGGGGGATAACCCCCTCCAAAAAAACTTGCTTCTTCACTTGTCTCCTTCTTGACAGGGCTGAACAGTTTAACCCAGGAGCCCCTTAGAAAGGTTGGTATGGTTGCGGAAGAAAACCCTTCTTCACTCCGTAGTAAGTTAAAAAAAAACAAAAAACCCTCAACAACCCCCCTTCACCTGATGAATAATAATATTCTGTCTGGGTGAAAATGTAGTGACTGTTAAAAAAAAAGGGGGGGGGGAAGGAAGATGTTATTTGGGGGGTTGGTATAGCTACAGCTGTGGTTGTGGTGGTGGTGGTTATTTCTGACTGGTTTCAGTTTGATAGGTAAGAAGTTTGTAGGCTGGCCAAGTAGATCTAAATAAAAATGCCATGTTTATTGAACTCTTGTCAAGGGTGTTGTAATTTGTTGAGATTATACATAGCAGGCATATGTATGTAAATTTTCTATGGTTCAATTGAAATGATATTCAATATCTGCATATATATATATATACATATATATGTTTTGGCTGCTTTAAATTTTTAGGTTTGTGAATAACGGTATGCTATTATCACCAAGTTAGTGGACCTTTTTTTCCCTTGACTTGCCATGTTTTCAATATTTTCAGACACATTTTTCTTTTATAATTATCTGTTTGCAACAATGTATTTGATAATATGTTTCATATCTCTTAATCTATTTATCATATATGTCGATGTTGCTTACCTTCAGGCATGAAGAACAATTATATTGTCCAAATTATGTATGAAAGATCTTAACCCATTTTTCTTCTATTCTGTGCTACGATTTTATAGTTATTATGGGAGGAAAAATTCATCAATAAATGCAACACGCAATTTATTTATTTACTAGACTACAAATTAGAATAATAGTTAGCATTTATAATAAAATGAATAAATTAATCACATTGAGCTGCTAAATTAAATAAAGTGTTTTTGAAATGTATATATCCAATTTCCTTTTCTGCAGCTAAATATGTATAACATCCTAAAAATTACTTACTTTAGGTAGGAAAAATAAAACATATAGCAATATAAAATGGGATGTCAACCTACATTGTGCAAGATTTTAGCCTAAATTAAATACAATTCCATTTGTTTGAACCATAGTGATATGAAATGGACAGAACAGTTGTATCAATAAGGGAAAATATTCTTTTGAAATATGAAGCTTTGATATGTGAAAGTTATTAAAATATGGGAAGTGTAAATGCTATTTTTAAAAAAATAAAATTAATCTGAACTTCATTTTTCACAATAATTACTATTTCATTAGGTATAAATATTTGATTTTGATTCCAATAATAGAATCCAACCTTTTGCATAATTTTAAAGTAGAGGTAGAATATTACCTTCACAATTTGAACCCATCACTTGGATTTGAAATACGCTTTTACTGCTTTTAACAAAATAAGGTATTAATATCACAATGGTTTTTAAACGATCCAAATTTCTGAAAGCTAAACATATTTAAGAGAATATGAAATACTGTTTTTTATTTCAGCACACAATTAAATGTGCTTAAGTTCACTGAAAATTAATAGATGTTGTTTATTGCTTATTTTTAATAGAATAATTTTGGATATCTATTTATCAGGCTAAATGCTTCTTTTGCAGTTCTTCCGCTTTTAGAAAATAACAAATATTATCATCTCATATGCACAAATATATAAATAGGAAATAAATGTTCGTTGTATATGAATAATATGGTATATAAATTAATATTAGTATCTTGGGTACAAAATAGTTGATCATTAGTATATGGCCTGAATAAAATAGATTCTTTTTATTCTGAGCAATCAAATACAATAATCTATACACAAGTGAAATCTTTTGTGTTTTTTTAAAATAATGTTTTAAACAACAAAATTAAAATAGAGTTGTGGTTTAAAATATTTATAATGAATTTAGTATATCCTCACAAATAATAAAAGGATCAAATGCATGATAGTGATCAGAATATTGCCGTTGCTTTCGGTGGGATGGAGAAACAGCATTGGGGCCTTTGATCATATTTCATTTAGCACTTTGTTGTCCTTCTTTGGCCCTAGGAAAGTAGGTTTTAATCTAATTCTGTATGAATTTATTAGATCAGGATGGCCAGTTTCCTCTGAATTTGGCAACTCAAAGCAGCATAATAACTTTTTCAGTCATAGGAAAAACTTTTGGTTCGATGCTATAACAAAAATCTTCAGTGTAATATGATTAGGAGTTTATTTTGTACCAGTGGCAATCCAAAACTGTTATACAGTACTATAAACATATTTATTTAAAAATAAACATCCCATGTTTTAAATCTTGTTTTTTTAATGAATATGCTCAGAAATACACTTACATGCGTATATAATTTGTTTATTTATAAACCAATCCCATTTCATATAATTATATTACTGGTACTTGCTTATCTAAAGAAAATGTAAATGTGAAGCACGAAAGTTTACCAAGGTATGCAGCTTATTTTTATATGGAAACCAAATAGAATGCATGGAAAATGTGCTTCTTTAAAACCTTTTGAGGTTTGAATGAATTCTTCTGGGTGTTTGTATCAAACTATAATAATTTGATTCACAATGCTGTAAAAGAGTTAAGTGTATTTAAACTAATTTAAATCTATTAATTTGGATGAGATTTGACTTCAGAAAGTTGTAGATTAGAGTATTAGAAAGTTTCTTTTCACATTAGTAAAATATTTTCTTGCCTATTATTGCAGACTTATTAATGCATCCATACAATTACATTTATTCATCCATACAAAATCTCACGTATAGTATGCATGTATAGTATAAGCAAACTCTTATTTATCTCATTGAAGAATATTCACGCAAAGTTTATGAAATAGAAATGTGGAACTGAACTATAACAAAAACCAAGAAGCTTGCAATATCATGCATCCACATGTATATACTGTACAATGAATAGATATCTATATATTATGGGAGATAAAACAACTATCACTTTTACATCTTACAGACAATAATATTTTGATTTTAATAATGAATTTGATTTTTTATGTTCTTAACTTCTAAAAAGTTTTTAAACCTGTAGCATTATACGTGATCTATATGAGAAAAATGCCACTAAGGAATAAATAAATAATTCAATCCATTAATTTAAAAATAATATATTAACAAATTAGATTCTGAAAAAATATAAATATAATTAAATGAAGCCATTTGATATCACTGAAATGTACAAGAATTTGTCTGACAGCTAAAAATAGTGCTTGCTTAGAAAAGAATTGGAAAAATGTCAGCTTGAAAAAAAAGCATATTATCAATAACTTGGATTTCATCTTCTTTTCACAGAGCTCAAAGTATAAGGTACTAAATTAGGAATTATTTATCTGAGATGAATTCTTTTTGGTGCTAGTTTCCAAAACAGATGTACAGGTACACATCAAGTTTCAGATGCATTTGAAGGTACTGATTTTAATCCATAGTGGTTTTGGAGACTGTATCACGTAGGACTCCTTTCTTGCTTATATGCTTCTTGAGGATCCAGATAATTTTTTGAAGATCCATAAATCTGCACTGGTAATTAGTGAGGGCACTGTGCTGACACCCTCATGTCATGCCCTGCTTGTGGATTCCCATAGGTGTCTGACTGACCGCTGTGGTGACAAAGCACTAGACTAGATAACCGCTGGATATATTTTGTCCTTATGGATCAACTCTATGGAACACCCTCCTTGAAGCTTTAAAGCTTAATATTTTTAAAGAAAAGAACATTCAGATTAAATTTGGTATATGCTTTAACTGTGATTTGTATTTCTGATTATAATATACTATTCTGTTTTATTTTTTAAAAAATTATTTTCTTAACCCATCTGGGATTTGAGGTTAGATAGAGAGATTATATATGCAATCAAAGATTATATTGAAAAATACAAGCTTAACAGAAACAATGTTTCTGGAATCCTTTTATTAATAGTAAACTATCACAGAAATTTCATATGCGCATATTACTTTGTATATTGCATCAGTGCAGTTTAACATTTTCAAAAAATAAGCAGGCTAAAATGTGACTTTTGTAACTTAATATTACATACTTTAAGTTATAGTACAATGCTAAAATAGCTAGTTTAAACTTTTGTTTTGGTTCGAGAAAATATTTAATTGGAAGTATATTTTAGGCTGCGGCCTGACGCATCTCTTTTAAAAGTCCCATTGCCTATTTACTCAATAGGATTTACTTCTGAAATAGCACAGAGGATTTGCACTGTTAATTATCTCAGTGGAGTTCCTCAATAAGACAGTGTTATAAGACACTAAAGCAGCTACAAAAATAGATGTTTTATGCAATTATACCTGGATGTCCATAAAATGTGTTTAGCAGTACCATTTTGGTTAGGCCAATAATCAAAATTAAAATATACATGGATATAAATAATGAATGAAGTTAAGGCCACCCTATCAAATACTCAGCATGTGTCTTAATCACAAGGTTAAATCTTGTGTTGTCAGCAATAAATCTACATTTGTTACAAGTTTAATTTCATTTAAAAAATTTAGCTGACTTTGATAAAATAAGCCACAAAAGAACATGTAACAAACAAAACTTTAAAAAAATAAAAAATCCTATTCTACATAACTATGATTAAAATGAATAGAATTTTGTTAAGCCACTTACATATAAAATAAACAAATCTAACATTGGCTGAACTATAAAGCCTGCTTGTCCTTAGCAGCAAGGTATGAAAATAAACATGTTTTTCACATTGTTTTTGTGCAATTCTAAGTTTTGTATTCTAGATATCTTTATTCTTTTTTTGTTTGTGTACAAGACAAAACAACAGTGGCTTATATTTACTTTTTATTATTGTGAGGGGAAAATGATGTTTCCATGACAATGGTGAAATCAGCAATACTTTGGGGCAAACCTATGGTCTTCTGTTTCCCCAATGGGGTTGATATATTTTTTTCTTTAATAACTGTTTGTCATACCATGTGCGATAGGCAATAGTTTTGTAAGTGGGTATCAGTTGATACAGATAAATTAACCTTTAAAGGCACAAGACGCAATGTCAGGGAGATATCATGTCTAAATGCGCTATATCGCTATGTAAAGAAACAAACAACACATAAAACTTGCCATTATGTTCTACCTAGAAATTCCTATTGCTACACACTGTGGTAAATATTATGTTTCACTAGATCAGAGGTGTCCAACCTTGGCAACTTTATGGCTGCATGGTCAGCTGCGGAATTCTGGGAGTTGAAGTCCACAGATCTTAAAGTCGCCAAGGTTGGATATCCCTGAACTACATGGATCTATAAGTTCTGCCCTAATTATTATTTTTAAATAGATGTTCCACTTTTTTGTGAAAATAGTTTTGCATTTTGTATTATTTGTGATACAGTATGCTACAGATGGTTGGAGTTTATGAAAATTACATTGTTTTAATATACTGATAATAGGAACTAAACTTTGTTAACTAGAAGCATCATAAGTCTAAAAAATATTACAATGCACTCCACTTCACTTTAGTAAGATTTACACCCAACTAAATTGGTATAGAATTGTTGTCTTAATTAGCTTTATCTCCTAAAATTATGATTGCATCAATATCTTAGTCCCTTTAAGTAGTGCTTGTTTTCATGCAAGTATGCAAAGAACTGTTTTTCTTGAAAGTGAGTTTTGTTTAACTAATAAACTTTTAAATAAATCTATTAGGCTATAAGTAAAATTTGCTGTGGATCATATTAATAATATGATCATTAATATATTATTAATAATGAAAACGTCATGCAGTTAAAAAAGGAGTGAAAATATTCATTTTATTCTGAAAAAAAAATTAAAACAGAGAAAAATGACTGATTATCCAGGTGGAATATCACTAATGAATTTCTCAGTGTAGACAAAATAAATTTGATCTAGAAGGATTCTTTAATCTGAATTATTTTTGCTAAATAATTCTGTTACTATATATCACTAAATAAGATGAAAAAAAGTCTGTCAAAAATAAATTTTAAAATTGTTATTTCGTTATCTTATACTCGAAAAGCAGTTTCTTTTAAAATGATACTATATATATATATATATTTTTTTTTTTGTTTAAATGCAGATTTTCTCATCAAATGTTTTTCAGCAGCTTCGGTCGTAGAGCTTCCTCTCTGTATCTCACCCTGTTAAAGTTTGAATTAAATTTAATCTGCCAATACATCATGCAGTTTACATTATTCCTATTTATTCCTTTTCCCTCAATCTGCATTGTTAGCAATTAGATTTTTTACATTCAGCACCTTTTAGCTATTATTTATTTCTTTTTAACAAAGCCTACACTTGTGAAAGAAAACCACATTATGCCCATTTTACAGAAGATAAATCAAGGTTGAGGAATCCTGACTTAACCCAAAACTGGATTGCATTTTTAAATTTAATATTGTGCATATGGAAAACTACTTTGCTAACATGTGATGATGATGTTTAGAATTTAAACCTCAAAAACCTAAAAGCCATTATTATTGAATGCTTTTTTGTTTTTTGTTTCTTCAGAATTCTTAAGAGATGATATTTAAAATAAAACATGATACTATGATTAGATATGAAAAATCTAGAAATATCAAGTTGTTCTTAAAATAATAACAAAATATATTTAGTATAATAATTACAAATATACTAATCTGTCTGCTGTTTTCAGAGAATGAATCTAGGTATATTTATGTTGAAGAAAGACACAGTGAGTTAATTCTCCCAAGCATAGATGTGTCTGGCAAAAAATTCCCACTGAACAGAGCAATCATTTCTTTCATACTGAATATTATGTTAATTTTAGTTTATAAAATTAAGATGTGAATAAGTCCCAGGTAACAAAGTTATTTCTATGTATTAAATATTATTTCTGTTTCTATGTATTAAGACAACCTTTTGGGCTTCAGGGACCACTAAATTCATAATTTTAAATCCCGTGGACCACTAATATGATCTGCCTAATGACTGGCTGGCTGGGTGTGGCTAGGTGGTCATGTGACTGGTTGGGTGTGGCCAATTCAATATCACTCAAGTCAAGGGGTGCCTCTCCAGCCTCTATTCACCTCCCCCCCAACTGCTCACCTGCCCGGGTTCCTTAGGGCCCCAATAGGAGAGAATTATTGGAGCTAAGCAGCCACTACAAGTAAGAGTAAAACAGCAGGCTCAGTTTAAATTGAATCTGGCTGAGAAGGAGACTCAGCAGAAGCACTGAGGACTACGAACATAGGCTTTCCAAATAGAGGGAAGACCTGAGGGAGTGCAAGATCAGGTACCATCATCTGTAGGCTCAATGGGCTGAGATGGTCAGCCAGTTCTAGGACATGATCCTGTCCAATTGGAACAATCCCGCTCTCCGTTCTTTGCCATCAGCAGCACTTCCCTTCAGCCTTTGCCCAAAGCTCTGCACCAGGAGGCCGAAGCAGACTGCAAATTGGAATTTCTGCCCTCCAACCTACACAAAAAGAGGTGACTCTCTGCAGCAACACATTGCATTTTCTGTCTGTCCCAGGGACCAAAGTTTGAGGATCTCTGATTTAGTACAATATAAAAGCAAAGAATATTTATAAAGTACACCAAAAAGTTATCACGAACCACCAGTGGTCCCTGACCATCAGTTGGTGACTACAGTATTAAGAGACACTTTAAATTTTATACTTTAAAAATACATGTATCAGTGTGATCTAGAAAAATATATGTACAAATATGAAGGTAAGAATAGTACCTGAACTGATGTTTTTTCAAGAGCACTCCAATTGGTATATAAATAGCAAACTTCAAATATGACAAGTACATATTTATTTTGATAGGTAGCATGCCAGTAGGTTTCTGTATCTTTTCCAGTTAAGGCTTTCCAAGTATGCAACCTGAAAAGAGAAGGCAAGTCAAGGTTTATAGTTTATAGTTTCAGACATTAAACCATGGAAATCAACAGAATGTAAATTAGACATACTGGATATTCTTTTGCTATATGTATCTACTCAAGGCAACATGGGTGGAAAACTAAGAAATAATATGTGATGTACATTATGCATAAATGAAGCAAAGACAAATAGATCAAAATAAAAAGGCACAATGTAGGAAAAAGGTGCTCCAGATAAAAATCCAGAACAAAGAAAACACACAGATTTTCTAGGGGAGAGTAAACTGCACCTCTCACAAGAAGTGTATCTCTAAATAATGCTCAGAGTACAAAAGAGTGGGCTTCCTCATACCATTTAAAAGGTTTGAAATCCAGAAGGATAACCATAGCATGGCTAAAAAGAAAAGTTGGATGTTTATTATCATTTGAAGTGCTCAGGGGTGGGCTACTGCCTGGACCTGGGTGGGGGGGCACAGTGGGGTAGCGAAAATGGAGCTCCACCCCAGAGCACCCAATTTGCATGGAAAGATGTTGAAAGAAAATGCAGGGTTGTCCTGCATAAGCCATGTCCACAGTGTGGTAATAAAATTTTTCGTAGCCCTTCACTGGAAATACTGCTCCCAATAATAGCGAGACATGAAGCATCCATTGTTGATCTTGATAGGTGAATAGGCAATATGGTAGAACAGTGTTTCCCAACCTTGACAACTTGAAGATATCTGGACTTCAACTCCCAGAATTCCCCAGCCAGCAAATGCTGGCTGGGGAATTCTGGGAGTTGAAGTTCAGATATCTTCAAGTTGTCAAGGTTGGGAAACACTGTGGTAGAAGATGAACCTTTAGATGTCTAGAATTTAGATCATCTAGATTTTAAAAAATGATTAACTTGAAAATAAATTGGAACCTATTGTGACTTAAATAACAGCAGAGTTACCTGACATAATCCATGTTGTGTGCTGGCAGCAGTCTGGCTGTTCTTTACTACTTTAACCCTTTTTCAGAGACACAAGCAACTTATGTAGAAGATCTGAAACACCATTTTGAGACGTAACCTGTACCCGTCATGTACCGCCTGCAGGTTATAAATTGTACATTAATTTTTTTTCAAATAAGTTTTCCTGTGCTTATCACATTATTAGTTCAGAGCGAGTCTACAAAAGAATATTAATCTAATACATTCGAAAATTCAAATTCATGTGATTAATAAGCATTATCTATAAATAAAGTCCTAATGGTTCTTTGGCAATGTTGTAAACATAAGAATCACAAGCAATTATTGTCATTATTGTTCTGCGAGTACTTTCGGTGAATACCAAATGGCTATTGCTGTCCAGCTACTTGGCAGATGCATATTTTGTAACAAAACAGATGTCAGCCAGCCCGGTCTGCTTCAATTACACTTGCCGAATGCACAGAGTGTGTAAAGGAAGAAGGAATCAATTTATTGAAGGCAAATAACCTGCTGTTGAAACTGTCTCCTGGCCCTTATTAACCTAGTTAAAAATGTAAGTTTTTGACTGTAACGCCATTTTCATTCACTGAAGCAGTAGATGTCCAATCACTATGATTATTAGTACAAAATGGACAGTTGGAATATGAATGGTGCATGGATGGATATATGTGTACAAAATGAGCTCTTACCTTTCAAAAAACAGTGGTAGTAAATAGAATATATTAGCTTCCTATAATAAGAAAAATTAAATGACATTCTTTAAAATTACCCACCGTGTATTTTCTTTGATTTTCTAGTAGGTACTGTATTTTCAGTTAAGGCTATTGCAATTATTAATGCTTATAGCTCTTCTGTGGATTCAAAGCTAGTATGCAAAATATGTACAAGTTTTTACAGTACTTGCCCATAACAATATTTTGTGAAACTAAAATATGTTGCAAAGTATGGCTTTGCATGAAATCAGACACTATACTTTGAAAATGTTTAATGCCCCTGAATAAACTGAAAGCATGTTGAAAGCAATATGTATAACATTTGGATAGAATGATTAACAAAAATTGTTTGCTTTGAAATAATCACCTTATTTTTAGAAACTGTTTAATATTTTGTTGATATTTCTGCTTTTTGTCATTGCATTTCCTAAATCGGTTACCACATTAAAGGCTAGAGAGGTTAACTTGATGATTTCCATAGGCAATCGCAAGAACATCAGTAAAAATGTCATTAAATATAGTCTGCCTTTAATTTATTTGGTAGGAATTTCGTTAATGACTGATTAATATTTGAACTTTTTTTTAAAAAAAAAATTCAAGTGGGAGAAATGACATGTGATATAAGCAAAACAGTGGAGGTGGTATTTTTCCTGGGTATTTTAAACCTGTTAAGGTCATTTTTATGTTCCCATAAGAACAAGAGCTTTGTGAGAAAGAAAGATTTTTTAGCTGGGAGAGGATCTAATGCTAAGCCCCAGTCTAGGCCCCAGTCTTCCTTCTCTCTAGCAGTTCTATTCATTTTTAAAAAGCCAAAATCAGGGTACTGATCCATCAAACTTGTATAGTCTATTCAGAAAGTGTAGTCAGAATTTTCAGCCCTTTCTACAGAGGTATTTTGGCAAATGCTTGGTCACAAGTTGCCTAATGTCTTATCTCCAGAATGATGCTTATTTCCCCATTTATTGAACCAAACTCTCTTTATTTTGAAAACAGATCCCCTTCCCCATCCTTTGAGGCTTTACTTTGCATCTGACTTAAAGCCCCTGGTTATTTAAAGTGCAAAAGGCATGAGTGTTGTTTGACCTTGGGGGACTGGACTGGGCATGGCTAGAGTGGGAATGACCAGCTTGATGTCACTTGTGCTGGGGACACCTGTGGTGGTTTGAGTACTCTGCCAAAGCAAATGGGCTCCTGAGTTCTGTTTTTGGCTTTGATGGCTTCCTGCAACCCTCTGCCAATGAAAATAGAGCTGGGGAGGTGTGTATGTGGCCCTCCCAAGTTCCGTTTTTGGTGGCAGAGGCACTATGGACCAGTACATCACTGTTTCCAGGGCAGCCCTGCGGGCCAGATCTAAGAAACTCACAGGCCGGATCCAACCCCAGGGCCTTGGGTTTGACACCCCTTATTTAGAGAATGAAGGACCTTCAACTTTTGTTTTAAGAATACGTTTCATCCTTTGATTGGTATATTTAGCGGATAATCTAGGTAGCCTCAAACAGATAATGAAGTTCAGTCTATACAAAAATGATTTTTTTAATATACATTCCCTTCCCGCAAACCCCAATGTGTGTGTTTAAAATATATCAGTACTTTACTGAGCTTTCTTTCTCACTGTTTTCATACTAATTTCTATTTGGCAAAGGCCAAGTAAACATCTTAGGAAGTAGTAACATTTAGAATAGTAACATCTGAGCCTCTTTAAGACTTAAATGAGGTTGCTAGGGAGGAGAGATATAATTTCTGCCCTTCAATAGCCTGCTCAGACTTATCAGTATAATAGCCACCGATGATATTTTAGGTGGCTTTGTTTTGTCATGGGATAAAGAGCTTTACAATCATCCTGTTTAGTATGAAAAGCTGAATTCTTAAAAAATAAATGTTTTTACTATAGGAGAAAGAACAACTAATCCCACAAAGACATTCAAAATTAATTTTACATATACATGCAATGTTATATGGTTACATTATCAATATCTAAATAATTTCACTTACTTGAAAATAGGTAAATTAGGCATATAACATGATGCAGCTATTCTAAATACCTAATACATAATTCAAATGGAATTATTTTTGGTAAATTACTGTTCAAGTATAGAAAGAGGAAACTTATTTAGATAATTGCATAACTGATAAATAATAGGTGTCCATCTTCCTTTGTACTATAACATTTTATGTTATGAAGGCATACAATAACTACTTTGTTGACTTCCTACTATTTGCATATATTTTTAAAAGTTTACAAAAGTTTTAAATTAATTGTCCAGAACAAAATATATTCCTGTGTGAATTTGTCCACAGGATTTTCAATGCGCTCATTACCAGATTTTGAGTATCACATCTCAATATTGGATGCATACATCCTTCCTAACAATGTGTATAGATGTTCAACATTAAATATTTTTTTCTTAAATTAATTATAATTTTAGATTTCTGCAAAGAAGACGTAGTTGCCAAAATATGTCCCTATTGTGTGCGTTCCAACTTCATATTCCATGTTTCCCCATCCTTGTGCATTAGCATAAAATGCTGAATTCCTGGAAGACAATTTTAAACCACATTTGGAATACTGTGTTCAGTTCTGGAGATCTCACCTACAAAAAGATATTGACAAAATTGAACGGGTCCAAAGATGGGCTACAAGAATGATGGAAGGTCTTAAGCATAAAACGTATCAGGAAAGACTTAATGAACTCAATCTGTATAGTCTGGAGGACAGAAGGAAAAGGGGGGACATGATTGAAACATTTAAATATGTTAAAGGGTTAAATAAGGTCCAGGAGGGAAGTGTTTTTAATAGGAAAATGAACACAAGAACAAGGGGACACAATCTGAAGTTAGTTGGGGGAAAGATCAAAAGCAACGTGAGAAAATATTATTTTACTGAAAGAGTAGTAGATCCTTGGAACAAATTTCCAGCAGACGTGGTTGGTAAATCCACAGTAACTGAATTTAAACATGCCTGGGATAAACATATATCCATCCTAAGATAAAATACAGGAAATAGTATAAGGGCAGACTAGATGGACCATGAGGTCTTTTTCTGCTGTCAGTCTTCTATGTTTCTATGTTTCTAAACATGTGACCAAGAACTACAATGAGTTTCGAGTTCTGAAGCTAGACAATCTCTTGCTCCTGTGCTACTTGACCATTGTAAAACAACTTATTTATCTGCATAGTATGTGTACATAGGGGTGGGTTCTAACTTACCTCGCTGCCAGTTTGTTTTCTCCCATGCCTCACGGGTGTGTTTCATGGGCGTGCACATGTGCAGTGCCAAAATACCTGCCCCCCCCAACCCTCCACCCTGTAATGTAATGGAGTAAAGTAGAAGAGCCGAATAATAAGATTCGGCATAGATGTTATGAGATAAACATAATTGAGCCAAAATATATGAAATTACATTATGGAAGGTAAAGGGGGAAACTTTTATGGAAGTTAAAGGAGGAAACTTTTGACAAGGGAAAAAGAGACAGAGAAAGATGAAACTTTTCTTTTTTGGGGAGGGGTGTGAGGTAGATGATTTTACTTTTGATTATTTACACCTATATGTTTAACAGGGTTTTTATTTAATGCAATATTTATTTGCATAAAAATGTACACATCAGGAAAACCAGCATGCGAGGAAGGCATATAACTTTGCTCAACATTGTAAACGATATATATGGGGACCGGAGTTCTTATTTTTAATTGAGAAAAAATAACTATAAACTTGAAAATGTATATGGAAAATATTATGAAAAATGATTATATACTATAGTGTATTTGTGAATTTCTGTACTGTACTATATAGTTTTATTCGCAAAATGGGGGACTATGTATTTAATATATTTTACTTTTAAAATTATGCTAGTTATTTTGTATGTATTTAAAATTTATTTAAAACAGTCTAGTTCTTGTTTTTAATCTTTTGAACACTCTTTGGACAGAAATGCAAAAATTTAAATATGAATAATGATGATAAAGATAACAATGCTTAACTGTATCCTATGTAATAATAATTAATAATTTAGGTTAAGTTTTTTTCATTAATAATGGATTTCATAATGCAACCAAAAAGTTCATAGTTGAGTTGGGAGTTTGATAATATTTCTCCATCTATATAGCCACTGTCACATGTCAACTTTTTCTGAACAATATTTCTTACAGATTTCAGGAGGCCTTAGATTAGGCCAACTATGAGGAAAGTGGTGAACTTATAAATCTCAAATCTGCTATTAACTAGAAATGATATAGTACAGGTAGCTTAGGTTAGATCCAAACTTGAAAAAAAAATCTTTGTGGATTTGATTTGCAAAGAAATATTTCATGAAAACAGAAACTGCACTTTCCAAATGATGAAAGGGAAACCAACAATTCTAAGTTACCTAAATTATCCATAGTTAGATAGACAAGGCAATAGATAAGCAAATTAGCTAAAAGACTGATAGAGAGTGGGAGATGCTCTTTAACATGCCAATTATTAACTCAATATATTGTTACGGCTTCCAAGCTATTAAGGTCTTCTGTGTCAATGTGTACTTGGGGACTGTTTAATATGCAGATGGATGACATGACAGGCTGCAACTACTATTGTCTATCATGTCAGTTCAAATATGTCCGTACATATGTCGTACTCTTGTCATATGTTGTGCATGCATAACTTTTTAGGAAATAACAAAGTGCCAACATTTATGGATTTATTTTCTCCCCAGATGAGTTCTTTTCAAAGCTCTTGAATGCTTAGTGGAGCTAAAAAGTAATTCTAGGCTTCTGATGAATGTTCTAAAATAACAGTAAATATATACCTGTAGGTACGGAAGAAACCAAAACGTTAGGTTGGAAGACAACATAGGATTGATTTATGTGAAAATTATTAACTTTTTTTTTCACCTATAGACTTATTTAGCTGTAATTAAATAAGTCTGTGTACCTAAGAATCTTGCTAACAGGAAATTAAAAACATAATTTTTGAAAAATACAAAAGGGGATTCCTCTGATAATTTATGGGATTGTGATATCATCTACTTTTTGTCTAAAATACTAAAATAAGCAAATTGAGAAAATTTGATTCATTGCTTTGCTGTTTATTAAAACAGGCAGAATTCTTCCACTTGGTATACCAAACATGGAGTATTCCGAGTGAAGAAAATCTGTGTTAATTGTAAGAAAAGTATATATTTTTTATTTTTTAAAAAGAATGCTTCTAATCTAAGCGCTTTTTATGTTCTTTCATCATACCTTGCTTCATAACATATTGCATCTGCATCTGGCTGCTTTCTTATTTCGCTCCCATCTTTTCTTCCAATCTTTTTTCTAACTATGAAAATGGATATGGAGAATTTCAAAAGATCACTTTCTTAAAAAGTGCGAAATTCAACCTCACACACTATTATTGTTGTTGTTCTCCAATTTTTCTTTTATCTGCTGAGAAGTTATGCAATCAAAGTGATGGGAAACTCCTGGACCTACATTAAATTTATTGCTTTGAAGAGAACTATTGTCACTTTATTTCATTCTTAACCAATCTGAAACTTCAGGAAAATAGAGGCAGTGATTCCCCTTCCCTCCCATTTCAGAGTGATCATGGTGATTCTGTCACAATGAAGCATGGATATTTTAATGTTTTTGAATCTAATATAGAAACTAAATTTCCTGGTCCACTATTGTGTCCTTTCTGTCTCTATCATGCAAATTACAACACAAGACTAGGTCTTTTGGGGTGCTTGGTTCTTCATCTCCCCCCCCCCCCCCCCCCTGTAAAGGCTTTGTTATCTATTTTTATTTGCTTTGCAGCTACAGTGTAATGGTTAAAAACAGGATTAGGGCTAAATTGTTTGCTTTGTATTTTTGCTGTTCATAATTCTTTTTGGAGCCTTCTTTTAACTGGAAATGGATTATTTATTGATCAATTGGTGATCCTATGATGTGCCTTGAAGAATAGTAATGGGAAAAATGAGACAAAATGACATATTGTAACACATACACTAATGGTTCAGTGAATAAATGAACAGATAAATACAGTGAATAAAAAAGCACCATTAATGGTGAAAAGTGTGCTCTGCACCTTCTACTTTCTTACTAGATTAGATATTCAAGAATTTCAGATGCACAGTAAAAAGGTGTACATTCAAATAAACCATTCCCAGTAATAAGGAAATATTTTCATAAGTTGGTATTAGTCCTTCCTGCTCCCTCCCAGTTTTATTTGACCCAGTTCAAAAAATGACAATAGTAATAATTTAGTAAAAACAGGAAATTATTTAGAAAAGAGTCACATGATAAGGTTTTATTGCTTCAAAACAAGAATCACAAATGTTTATTATACAAAAAAAGGGGGAAATATCTAAGGACATCACATTGTTGGTTTTACTCTAAAAGCAGTCTAATTGATCTCAAAAAGGCAGGACCCACACTCTGGTGACTTCAAGCTTGTAGAATCATCCAACCATTGTGCAAAAATAGAAATAGTAAGTAAAGACTATGTGGTTATGTGATTGTTTAAGAAGATTTTTATCACTATAAGGAACAGGACAAAAATCATTAGGTTAAAATTGCTAAAAACATTTATATGAAAAACTATTTCAGGTAGGATAAAGGATTTTCTTATAAAGTGTTTTGAGGGGTTTTCTGAGTAATCATTTGTTGAATTTACAGTTTTTGAGTCATCTTATTATAGAAGATCATTTCTGAGCTGCTCTGAGTCTTCGGAGAGGGGCAGCATACAAATCTAATAAATAATAATAATAATAATAATAATAATAATAATAATAATAATTTATTAGGGACAATAATGGAGCTAGATGTAGTATTTCTAAATTCTCATTCTAGACATTACATGCTTTTTAGCTATTACTGTATGCTTCCAGTGCTTGCAGTATACAAAGATGATTTAAGTGTAACTCAGGGATTTTTTTTTTTAAGTTAACTTAGAAAAATGGGACAAACAATCTTGATAAAATAATATAAGATATAGGAGGATTAGATTGGATGGAATAATGATTTATGGAATCCACTCCAATTGGCAAATTCTATGGTTCGTTTTAGGGAAGGTAAATACAATATTCAGTCTATAGGGTTTTGGCAAAAGCATACATTCTATCCACAATTGTTTCCTGCCTGTTTGTGCTCATGTGAATTATTTTGAAGTGTCACTCTAGATTTTCAAGAATGTTTAGATTAGTGCCAACTGCCTAGATGGTGATATGTTGTACAGCTTTGGTATTTATTTGATGAAACAAATAAATGCCTTTACCAGGGATAAGTGTAAATGGTAAATGGTTATTGCTCTTACAACCATTTATAAAGCAGTTTAATTGCATGCCTTTAGTGTTCTTACTGTGCATGATGCATCTGTGAATCCTTAGGAAGTTGGATCAGACATAAATATATGAACAGTCTTCCATAAATGTGAAGTAATAGTGAAAGCTTTGATTTTCCAAGCCCATATCTAATCTTTGTCTTAGCATAAATCCAGAAGACTTTATGGCAAAACATAATACATTAAGTTTTTTTTTTAATTTTAGAAAAATACTAACATTGTAGGATCATTGTACGCATGCAATTGGATGTAATTATTTGTATAGAGGGTGGAACACATTTAGGTTTATGTTTTATACAAAAGGATAGACCATCCTGTCAGAAGGATGGAAAAACGATTTGGTGGAACATTTACAGTAATTTTTTACGTACGAGGAACATCTATTGACATAAATGGAATCCAATGCATTCAATTTTCAAATTGGGTATGGGCTAAGCCATTTTTTTACAGTATTTGCTACATATGATAACAATATTTGCATTACTTTTTCACGGAAAAAATTAACAAAAATAAGAATTGTGATACAGTTAAATTTAACAGCAGGGCAGGATGAACACAATTATATTATGTATTTAATTATGTTGTGAAATAACATTTTGTTTTGAAATATAGCTTCAGTCTCATTAACACTTTCCTAAAACATGAAGTTCTTGGGAGAAAACATATTTTAACTGTAAATATAAAAATAAATCATATTTAAAATGTATTTTTGTTGCCCCACATCTGAATTAAGAATAATATAGTAAAATTTATTTGGCTCCATAGATACCCAAATGAATCTGATTTAATATCTAATGAGATCTAGTCCATATACTGTACCTTTCTTTTTTTTTAAAAAAAAAAACATCCTCTGGGCACTGAAATAATGAAAGCAAAAATCAGCCTAAAGCATTGGACAGATTTTTAATAATTTATTTCTGTGCTTCCTCTCCAGGGAATAGTTGCCAAAGACTTTTCATTTTGTGTTCAATGCTTGCATTAGAAGCTTACAAAAGATACACATCCAATTCATACACATACGGCGTGGTACACAAAGAGCATCACTTTGTTAAATGCATATGCGTACATTGAGATTTAGAGTGGGCATACAAAAAATGGTACTTTAAATATTTTGATCAAATAGATATTTTTTGGAGGTGATTAATATGTTTGGATAATAATCTGTATCTTTGGAACAAGGGAATTTCAGGTTGTGTCTACCAATTCCATTGGAAGGCCTTTTTAGCTCTGTAACACTGTCCAAAGGTTAGAGTCATTAGCTAGTCATCTGATCATGAACATTTAATTTATGCATTCCATTGATGACAGGAGATATAATAAATCTCTTGCTGAAGCCACTAAGATCAATACTTCCTGGAATAAGCCACCTTAAAAAAATCAGATAAGAAACAGACATAACTGACTATATTTTAACCAGGCCAATCAAAGGCAGGCTAGGTTGTAAGAAACAGAAAAGGATAATCAGATTTATTTAAACAAAGTTGATAACATAAAATCTTCTGGATTACCACACTATTCCCACTTGGTAATTTGATTTTTATGGGAAGCCTACAAATGGTATGAATGCATCTACAGTATTGCCTTTGGTATTAGAAGTCATGTACACCATTATAAATAATAGCTATTTCCTCCAGGAATTTATCTAATTTCATTTTTGTTTATTTTTATTCACTTATTCAGATTGTATACTTACACACGGTTATATGGCTTGCATCCTACTGCAGTACAATAGTTAACTCATTAGAAGCAAAATAATTTAAAAAACAAATTAATCACAAAAAAACACTACAGTAAAAAAAACACCATATAATAAACTACAGGCTGACTCAACCACAGCATTACATTTATTATTCTTGCAAGTTCTTTGGAAGATGGGTGCTTCAAACATCTTTCTGAATATTAATAGGAAAGGAGGCTTTTTAAAGCAATCCACATTAGCTGTCATTGATTTCTACATTTTATGGTACCAGTGCCATAACATTTCACTTTCTATTGTCTTGAATTTTCATATTCCAGCATAACTCATGGGTTTTTCTTAACCTACCAAATAACAGGAAACATTCTCCTGCCCCACCTTGCATAAATTTATAATCTCTTGTCATGTTTCTCTTTCTCGCTCTTTCTTGAAATGAAAAAGTTTCAAACATTTTAATACCTTTGGAGTGTTTTCTAGCATCCTGATCATTTGGGTTTGTTTTTGTGAGGCATTGACTGAAAGATTCTACTACAATCCAGTTGTGGTCAAACCATTTACCGGTATATGCTTAAAGCTTTAAAATATTAGCAATGCAATTCTTTACTCCGAATGATGTCCATTGTGGAATGTACTGCCTTCTTAGTAGTTACATTAAAACCTGACTTAAAAAAAATATTCAAGCCATGAACTACAATCACCCAATATTTTCCTGGTTATTCACAGACAACTGAAACACAATTACGGTAGTATATACAGTGATCCCTCGAGTTTCGCGATCTCGAGTTTCGCGAAACGCTATATCGCGAGTTTTCTACCCGGAAGTAACACCACCATCTGCACGCATGCGTAGATGGTGGAGTTTGCATTACCGCCGGGCAGATCAGCTGCTAGGCGGCCAAAGGAACCTTCCCTGGGTCTTCCCGCCGGCATGGGGGGCTTCCTAGCACCCCCCGAACCCCCAACCCGGGTTTGGGGGGGTGCTAGGAAGCCCCCCATGCCGGGGGAGACCTTTTAAAACACCCGTGCCGCTTCCCAGCTGAGTCCTGAAGCCAAGCGCAGAAGTTCGCCTTTGGCGCTTGGCTTCAGGACTCAGCTGGGAAGGGCGCGGCTGTTTGAAAAGGTGGCAGTCGGCCTGGGGGGCTTCCCAGTACCCCCCCCCAACCCTGTCTCCTGC
This sequence comes from Erythrolamprus reginae, assembly GCF_031021105.1. Lineage (NCBI taxonomy): Eukaryota > Metazoa > Chordata > Lepidosauria > Squamata > Dipsadidae > Erythrolamprus > Erythrolamprus reginae. Next base: position 100,742,591 of record NC_091953.1, on the reverse strand, counting down.
CGCCGGTTTAGCCAGGAGAGGAGCGGCAAAGTGACTTGGAGGAATGGGAAACTCAAACCGCCCAGTTTCAGCTTTCCATTCCTCCACGTCACTTCGCCGCTCCTTCTGGCTGGTGGGGGGGGGGAGTTAGGAAGGTTCTACTTCTCCCCCCCAGCCAAAAACTCAAAGCCTGTCTCCTGCCACACAGTTTAGCCAGGAGAGCAGCGGCGAAGTGACTTGAAGGAATGGGAAACTCAAACCGCCCGGTTTCAGCTTTCCATTCCTCCACGTCACTTTGCCGGGGGAATCTGGGAGGGAAGATGACGCGCCGGCAGCACAGGGGCGAGGGGTGGGAGGCAAAGCTCTGCGGGTACAGCCCCTTTCGGCCAAGCCTCCCCCCCCCCGCCAAGCAGCCAGGGAAGCCGAGCCGGGCGTGGAACATCGGCGCGGGAGGCAGGAGACGATCGGGCGACCGGAGCAGCAGCGCCGCCGCCGCCACGCCCGGCTCGGCTTCCCTGGCTGCGTGGCCGGGGAGGCTTGGCTGAAAGTGGCTGGAGCCGCAGAGCTTTGCCTCCCCCCCCCCTGTGCCGCCCGCGCGTCATCTTCCCTCCCAGACAAAAAGGCCACCCTTCGGCTCTGCAGTTTCAGTGGGGTTTCCCCGTTGCCCAGGGATTCCTGAACACACCACAGCCACCTCCGTTCGGGCGAAGGAATCCCTGGGCAACGGGGAAACCCCACTGAAACCGGGCGGGTTAAGCCTCCTTCGGCGACTGCGGAACTGCTTGCTGTCAACTTTGCACTGGGCAAAGAACTCTTCACCTCCCGCCAGGCACGGACGAAAGGCGTGGAAGTCTATTGTAGCAGCTGCTACAGCGGAGACATTTTGGGGGGGAGGCAGGAGGCAGGAGATCTGGCCCTTCACTTGCCCTCCCAGCAAAAGGCAAAGCCGCGCAGCTCCCCAGCCGCCAAAGGAGGCTTAACCCCACCCCTCTGTCCCACCCATCGCCCGTGGCCGGCAGAAAAGCGGGGATAGGCAGGAGGAGGTTATGCCGACCACGGGCGATGAGTGGGACAGAGGGGTGGGGTAAAGCCTCCTTTGGCGGCTGGGGAGCTGCGCGGCTTTGCCTTTTGCTGGGAGGGCAAGTGAAGGGCCAGATCTCCTGCCTCCTGCCTCCCCCCCCCCAATGTCTCCGCTGTAGCAGCTGCTACAATAGACTTCCACGCCTTTCGTCCGTGCCTGGCGGGAGGTGAAGAGTTCTTTGCCCAGTGCAAAGTTGACAGCAAGCAGTTCCGCAGTCGCCGAAGGAGGCTTAACCCGCCCGGTTTCAGTGGGGTTTCCCCGTTGCCCAGGGATTCCTGAACACACCACAGCCACCTCCGTTCGGGCGAAGGAATCCCTGGGCAACGGGGAAACCCCACTGAAACCGGGCGGGTTAAGCCTCCTTCGGCGACTGCGGAACTGCTTGCTGTCAACTTTGCACTGGGCAAAGAACTCTTCACCTCCCGCCAGGCACGGACGAAAGGCGTGGAAGTCTATTGTAGCAGCTGCTACAGCGGAGACATTTTGGGGGGGAGGCAGGAGGCAGGAGATCTGGCCCTTCACTTGCCCTCCCAGCAAAAGGCAAAGCCGCGCAGCTCCCCAGCCGCCAAAGGAGGCTTAACCCCACCCCTCTGTCCCACCCATCGCCCGTGGCCGGCAGAAAAGCGGGGATAGGCAGGAGGAGGTTATGCCGACCACGGGCGATGAGTGGGACAGAGGGGTGGGGTAAAGCCTCCTTTGGCGGCTGGGGAGCTGCGCGGCTTTGCCTTTTGCTGGGAGGGCAAGTGAAGGGCCAGATCTCCTGCCTCCTGCCTCCCCCCCCCAATGTCTCCGCTGTAGCAGCTGCTACAATAGACTTCCACGCCTTTCGTCCGTGCCTGGCGGGAGGTGAAGAGTTCTTTGCCCAGTGCAAAGTTGACAGCAAGCAGTTCCGCAGTCGCCGAAGGAGGCTTAACCCGCCCGGTTTCAGTGGGGTTTCCCCGTTGCCCAGGGATTCCTGAACACACCACAGCCACCTCCGTTCGGGCGAAAGAATCCCTGGGCAACGGGGAAACCCCACTGAAACCGGGCGGGTTAAGCCTCCTTCGGCGACTGCGGAACTGCTTGCTGTCAACTTTGCACTGGGCAAAGAACTCTTCACCTCCCGCCAGGCACGGACGAAAGGCGTGGAAGTCTATTGTAGCAGCTGCTACAGCGGAGACATTTTGGGGGGGAGGCAGGAGGCAGGAGATCTGGCCCTTCACTTGCCCTCCCAGCAAAAGGCAAAGCCGCGCAGCTCCCCAGCCGCCAAAGGAGGCTTAACCCCACCCCTCTGTCCCACCCATCGCCCGTGGCCGGCAGAAAAGCGGGGATAGGCAGGAGGAGGTTATGCCGACCACGGGCGATGAGTGGGACAGAGGGGTGGGGTTAAGCCTCCTTTGGCGGCTGGGGAGCTGCGCGGCTTTGCCTTTTGCTGGGAGGGCAAGTGAAGGGCCGGATCTCCTGCCTCCTGCCTCCCCCCCCCCCCCCAAATGTCTCCGCTGTAGCAGCTGCTACAATAGACTTCCACGCCTTTCGTCCGTGCCTGGCGGGAGGTGAAGAGTTCTTTGCCCAGTGCAAAGTTGACAGCAAGCAGTTCCGCAGTCGCCGAAGGAGGCTTAACCCGCCCGGTTTCAGTGGGGTTTCCCCGTTGCCCAGGGATTCCTGAACACACCACAGCCACCTCCGTTCGGGCGAAGGAATCCCTGGGCAACGGGGAAACCCCACTGAAACCGGGCGGTTTGGACTTTCCATTCCTCCAAGTCACTTCGCCGCTCGTGTCCTGGGTAAACCGGGCGGCAGGATACAGGCTTTGAGTTTTTGGCTGCAGGGGGAGGGAGTTAGGAAAATCCTACTTCTCCCCCCGCAGCCAAAAACTCGCAAGGTAAGGTTCGGGGCGGGGCGGGCGGGGCCCTTTTGTGCCAGTCGGGGAGGCGGCGGCGGCTGCAGCAGAGGCGGGCGGGGGAGGCCGGCCCGCCGGAGGGGCGATGCTGGCGGCGGAGACAGGCGAAGTCCCGCCCGCCCCCCGCCCGCTTGGCCCCGGGGGGCTGAAGGGAGCCAGGCGGGGGAGGGCGGGGGCTACTCGGTTCTTCCTCAGCCGGGGGTAGCCGGAGCGCCGGCCAGGCGGGGGGCGGGCGAGGCGAGGGCTGCGGGGCGTGCCGGGCTCCAAGTTGCCGCGCTGCCTTTGTAAACCTGCCCGAGGGAGGCGAGGGAGCCCCTTTGTTGGCCGGCGGCCTGGCCGGCCCTTGGCGCGCGGTGCCCGCGGGGACTGCTGCGGCGGGGACTGCCCACTGCCTTCGCCCAGACCAGAGGCATCGCTCGGCTGGGTTTGCAGATCCGCGGAGGCATCGCCGAGGGCGGGCTGAGCGGCGCTGTGTTGGGAGCCCGTGCCGTGGGAGCGGGCGGCTTGGCCTCGCTGCGGCGGCGGCGGCTTTGCGGGTCCTCGCTGGCGGCCTCGCCGGGCGGAGGAGGCTGCGGGGCTTTCTAAAGGGAGGAAGAACTTGCTATCGAGCCTGCTAATGAAATCCAACCGGCGGAGGGTCTGAAATTCCACCCGAGGGGAAATGGGGGAAAAAAGCCCAGCCGGGAGCGCGGCGCCAGGCATTGTTCTCCGGACCCCTCCCGCAGCCTGGAGAGGGAAAGGGCCGCTGCGGGTTGGATTTCATTAGCAGGCTCGATAGCAAGTTCGATAGCGGCGGGCGAACGAGGCGAGCGGCGGGCGAACGAGGGGAGTGGGGGGCGAACGAGGGGAGCGGCGGGCGAACGAGGGGAATGGGGGGAGAACGAGGGGAGCGGCGGGCGAACGGGGCGAGCGGCGGGCGAACGGGGCGAGCGGCGGGCGAACGGGATGTGCGGCCGCCGAACGGGGCGAGCGGCAAACGGCGGGCGGGCATCAGCGAGGATCCGAGGCGGCGGGGAAGACCCAGGGAACGTTCCTTCGGCCGCCCAACAGCTGATCTGCTCGGTAGCGCGGCAGCAGCGAGGAGCCGAAGATGAGGTTTCCCCCGTTGCCCAGGCAAAGGGGAAACCCCATCTTCGGCTCCTCGCTGCTGCCGCGCTACCGAGCAGATCAGCTGTTGGGCGGCTGAAGTAACCTTCCCTTGGTCTTCCCCACCGCCCACACGCAAACTTCACCATCTGCGCATGTGCGGCCATGAAAAAATGGCCGCACATGCGCAGATGGTGTTTTTACTTCCGCACCGCTATATCGCGAAAAATCGAGTTTCGCGAGGGGTCTTGGAACGGAACCCTCGCGAAACTCGAGGGATCACTGTATTGTTCTAATATGCTTTAATTTATTGAATTGAGTTTGCCATGTTAATGTTTTCATTACTTCAGCTACCTTGTTGCAATCTCCTTTTTACTTTTACAAGTCCGAATGATTTGGAGTCATCAAACACCATTGATTACTTAAAATACTTTAAATTTAAAATTTAAATTACTTAAAATAGCAGGAAGCCCAGGGAACAATCTGGTTGCTTTCCTATCATTCGTTCATTCATTCATTCATTCATTCATTCATTCATTCATTCATTCATTCATTCATTCATTCATTCATTGTATTTATATGCCACTCACTCCAAAATGGACTCAGCCAAATGGAGTGGATTTAGATCTTTCCCCCTGTTTTCTTATCTTTTAATTACAGGTAATTAGAAATAAGTACAGGATTGGAATTTCTGTAATAATTTGGTATGGTTGTAAAATGAATCATCACATAACCAGATCCAATTTTAAAGCCATTTTACTCTGTTTTCAAGCTAAGCAACATGGTTATTACATGAATCGTGTAGTTGTTAAGCAAATTCTGCTTCCCCAGTTGACATTTTTAGTTGGAAACTGACTGGAAGATTGCAAATCACAATCATGTAACTGTAGGATGTTGCAATCAGTTGTTAATGCGAGCTGGTTGCCAAGCACTCAAATTACAATCACGTGATCAGGAGGATGATTTGATAATCATGAGTGTGAGGATTGCTTGTAAATCACTTTTTCCAAGGCCAAAATAACTTTGAGCCATTGTTAAATGAATAGTTGTAAGTTGATGGGTACGTGATTATTTATGGCACAAGCCCTGTACACATGCCTATAAAGATTGAAGAATATTGAAATTCAATTTATTTTGCAGCAAATATTACATGTTTTTTTTTGCCTTCAAGTGTGCATTAAGCAGTTTTTTAAAAAGTATTCATAAGGTTTCAAAAATTATGGTTCCTACCCCAAATTGTCAGTTCTTGAGTTTGTTCTTCTTTTACAGTCAAGTGTTCCATTAGCATTAAGTTCAAAATTTTGATAAGACAATGAAAGTCCTAGTGTTTATTATGCATTCTTAATGCTAGATAATAGATTTTGGTAGATGATTATTTTAATTATAGCTTGTGTTAGATGCTGCACTTTTGTAGAAATACAATGGAGGGTGGTCAAGTGAGACCATGAGATTTGTAGGATGTCCGGTAAACCAGGAAATCAGGGAATTATCAGAGAAATTGGTGGTTCGGGAAATATCAGGGAATTATCAGGCTATTCGTGAAAAAACAGAATAAATCAGGGGGGAAAACCAAACTGTATTAAAATGTTTAAAAGTTTTAAAATTCATGTAAAAAAAGCAACGGATCTCACTTCCTAGCAGAGTCAAGCAAAAATGAACATAACTGTGGCAACAATTTGCTTCCCCAGCTACCGATATTTCTCCATGGTTTAGCCATTTGGTATGACATCATCTACGACCACACCTTAACTAGATCGCAAGTTACAGGGAAATGTCAGGGAAATATCAGGGAATTTCAAAATCCTTTCCCCTTGGACACCTTGATTTGCATTTGGTAAATATTGGGAATTTATGCTATTACTTTAGAGCAGTGTTTCCCAACCTTGACAACTTTAAGATATTTGGACTTCAACTCCCAGAATTCCCCAGCCAGTGAATGCTGGCTGGGAAATTCTGGGAGTTGAAGTCCAGATATCTTCAAGTAAACACTGCTTTAGAGAATATTGCCTATGGATACTTCTGTATACTTTTCTTCATTACCTCAAAAAAGGTTGAAAATTATCCACAATCTTCATTTAGGCCAGGGGTGTCAAACTCATAGTATCAAGTGTCCCTTGATGTATTGCAACTGTTCCCCTCTTTGCTTAAATCAGGCATGGGCATAGCCAGCATATGATGTAGGCCTGGAGTTTGACACCACTGATTTAGGCCAATCTAAATTAGTTAGGAAGAAGGAGATAAATTTACAGTCTTGCCTTGACTTACTTTACTTCCCATCCATATGAATGAAGAATACACTAACTACTTTTAAATACACATACTGTAGACCTTGCCAATATCTTTACATGGAGATTTCTTTATGCAAAAAAGAAGAAGAAGAAAAGGAAGCCAGCTATGTAGCCATCTATCCATCCTGTAGTTTTTTATGAGGTATCAGGCTACTGATTTCTTTGAATGACTTGGCTGCAACCCAAGATCAGGAGTTCTGGGGAAGGAGGAATTCTTGCAAGTGTGAAATGGATCTTTACAATTTCCGAAGAGCATCAGCATTTCTGTAAGTGAATGGATTAACATGCTAGTTTTATTGGCTATTCAAATATATGGTAAGTGACCTAGAAATTGCCTCACATCTTAAATATACTTCATGTTGTGGAATTAATGAACCTGAACAACTTTTGAACTGGTCAATGGGCCTTCTGTGGAAGTGCCATGTGTACTGAAAATAAACCTTCTTCCTTCCCTCTCAGTGTGAGGTAGATTTGGTCAGAGTGGTATGTATGGTGGTATAGAAAAATATGTGTTTAATAATTTTTCTGGCATACACTTTCTAAACAGTATCCTCCTCCATTGCTGATTTTCTTCTGTTGGGAAACGATTAATAGAATAGTGATGTTGTAAACTGTATAGTAGAAACTATGTATTTTTTAATTCGAACTCAAAGTTCAAATTGCATTTTATTTTTTTATTTATTGCAAATGAAAGATCTAATTCTATAAATATGTGTGCTTTATTACTTCGGACTACAAGTGGGTAATTATCTTAAAAGACATGTTTCTAGAAATCTGGCATGTAGGGAATAAAATTAAACTTTTACTTTTGTATAAATGTATATATTTATTTAGTTCCTAGCTATCGTTCACAGTAGTCTATCACTCCATTAAGATTATTTCAGATTAGCCAGTTTTGATTGAGATGAGATAAACATATCTGAGTTTTGTATATCGAGCCTTTTGAAATTTAATATTCTTTTTTGGAGGGAGAGGGTTAAGTTTTTAAAATTCAAAAGTTTCAAAATGTAAGAATATTGAATTTAAGATTTCTAGTTGACATCACAGTGGGATTGGACATGCTGAGCTCCATGCTCCCGTGCCAACCTCTCCCCGTCAGTGGGCTCCAAAAGGAGCCAAAGTCACCCTGTAGGGGTGGTGAAGCAAAGAGGGGTGCCCTGTGAGATCGAAGAAAGCCACATCTTTCCTACCTGGCCTGAGGTTTTTCCTTCTCAGTCACAGTGAGGAGAAAAGGTAGCCTAAAGATGGCTGCCCACAAAACTGGGACAATAAAGGGACAACTAAGATTGGTGCTGGGGTGAAGCAGGTGAACTCTAATTGGGGGTGGGGATTCCTTTTCACTTTTCACTTAAAACCTAACCCTAAGGAATAATTAAAATTAGTTCTGTAACTATTTGTTAAAGCAGCGGCTAAGCATTTTGAGGAAAAAAGCAGACCGGAAGGAAGAGATGTTAAGTGAGAAAAATAATATTTTTTAAAATATACAGAAAATTGGACTCTTAAACCGGGAAGATGTGGTAATGGGTAGTCATTTTAAAATGCTGGAATTTTTACTTTAAAAACTTAATCTGCTTTTATAATTGAACTTTAACTAAAATAATGATTGACAAGTGGCAACACTGGAATTTAAATTGAGAGCTCCACCTGCTGATGAAAAAATATACAAGTCTTGAATACTTTTATGTGAAAAGGTTTATTGGATTATGTCTAACTACCCAATGACTACTGAAGACCCAAATACAAAACCAAGGAAATTATTTAATTAAAGGGACCCCTGGGGGTTAGGTTAGAAGATTGAATTTGTAAAGAGGATTTTGATAACTTCTTGTACTATTTGACTGATTGTTTATCTATGGGATATGTACTCTTTGAAGGGCAACTTTAGGACTGAATAAATGGTTCTTGGACTACTGGACAAAAGTTGGATTTTTGAAAAACAAAATATGAATGACCATTTCACAGGGTGTTAGGAACTAAAGCTTCTATTCTGGTGTCTTGGAACATATTTTTACAATCCGATCAATCAGGCATTTACAGTGGGGATGTTTTAAAAATTTGAAATTGAATGTACAATGTTGCATAGTACTCTGAAAATAATCTCATACTGGTGTATTGGAGGCTTATTGACTGTCTACTCTTATTTCATTGCTTTAAAAAAAAGCAAAGATCATTATTTTGGGGAAAGATCAAAAGCAACATGAGAAAACATGAGAAAATATTATTTTACTGAAAGAGTAGTAGATCCTTGGAACAAACTTCCAGCAGACGTGATTGGTAAATCTACAGTTCCTGAATTTAAACATGCCTGGGATAAACATATATCCATTCTAAGATAAAATACAGGAAATAGTATAAGGGCAGACTAGATGGACCATGAGGTCTTTTTCTGCCGTCAGTCTTCTATGTTTCTATTTTGTTATTTATTTTTCTATATTCTTTCAAACTTGCGTTTTATTTATGTTCTATTTTTTTTTTGGAAAATTGTAATAGCTGCTTTGTAAGAATAAATAAATAAAAGAAAAAGTGGTGAAAAGATAAACTAGTTCAAAACTATTTTGATAATGTCAGTGTCAGACTAAAGACTATAATGATAACCAATACTCTGCAAATCTAACTTTCTAGTATCTGTTCTGTCAATGACATATACTGTACCAATGTTTTTAAAAAATAGCCAGTCCTATCAGGTGCTTTCTGATTAGCTGAAATACTTCCAGATCTCCAACATTTATAATCAGCAGATCCCTTTATAAATTGGACATTTCAGGGATAGAATTTAAAACAGTTTGCACATTATTGATTATGGTTTCTTTGTCTATTTACAAATATCAGTTACAGTTTCCCCCCAATAGAGCATAAAATTGAGACTTGTTAACACATAGTCCTGTTTTGTTTTTTGTTTTACTAAGAAAGAGGATCAATGTTCAAGAAATCAGGAAAGTTTTCTGTACGCCTGTTCTAATAAGTTGTAGTTTTTGGTGGTCAATATAAATCTGAAACAAAAAAAATCCTTCCTTAGGAGAGATGAATAGATGTTCTTTAGTTACTATCTCTAATTTCTATGGTTGGCTTTTCTAAGCCTATTGTTTCTCAGGCTAAATGTTATAAAAAATATTAGAAGACAAAACACCTTCAGTGCATAAAAACAAATTTATAGTTGCTTTTCTTTTTTCTTTTTGGAACCATTACATATTTTTGTTTTGGTAGCTTTTTTGAAGTTGAAAGACTGGCTTTTTCATAACTAAAATCCAGGGGAAAATATTTTCTTTGAAGATATAATAGATGGCTTTTTAAAAAATGTTTCAGTAGTACATTTAAACAAAAGTTGTTATATTTTATACTGCATCACTCATTGAGCAATTAAGTTACTGATAAGCTTTTTACATTATTTACCATGATGGAAAGATATGTTTACTCAACCTGAGTGCAAATCAACAGGAGGAGGCAGAGGTTCAGAGTAAATTTGACTAATGATGTTGTGTTTTCATCTTTGGAAGGAAGGGGGTGGGAAAAGGCTTCCTGCTTTTGATGCTATTTTGTGTCTGCTGGAAGAGATCCGAAATGATCCAAGCTGTCATGTGAGAACTCAGTGAAGCTGAGATCTCCTTTGATTGCATCTGAATGTCTCTCTCTCAGTTTGCTATTGCTTCCTAAACAGAAATACAGCTTTACTTCAGGATGTTTAGTTTTTGTAGATGAACATTCTCACATTTAAATGGTTAAGGAAAATATAGTGGGAAAGGTGTCTCTTGATAAACATGGTAATGAGGCTTCACTGGAAATAAAATCCATTTCAGATTGACATTTGAACTGAAAAAATGATAGTTTTGCCAATAATAATCAGATTTCCCCCCCCAAAGCTGTTAATTAAGTACAATTTTCTTGCAGGCTATACATTTTTTAAAAGAAAGGTCTTGTAGATATTGGAACTGCAAAAGTCCAGCATTCCTAAGTTATAAATACCAGTTTCCTTTGCCCTTGCTTTTTAAAATAATATTTTGTATGATTTTTTAGCAGAAAATTCTTCAGTGCACTAAGCCAGCTTTCTTTGCAGAAATGTTTTATGTTGCAGATAAACGAGTTGAATGTTTCATACTATAACAGCCTGTAAATCTCCGAATACGTATCAGTAAGGACAGGTAGTCATCAACTTACAACCACATTGATCTGTTGCTAAGTGAGATATTTTAAGTGAGCTTTGCCCCATTTTATGACTTTCTTGCCACAGTTGTTAAATGAGTCACTGTGGTTGTTAAGTGAATCTGATTTCCCAATTGATTTTGCTTGCTAGAAGGTCAAAGGTGATCACATGATCCCAGGACACTGTCTTTGCTCCACCCTAGGTTGTGCACAGTTTTTCAGCCTTTGCTCCAATGAGAATCTTTTCTTTCAATCACTTATGGACTATTGCAATGCAGTCGAGGTGGGGCTACCCTTGAAGAGTATTCAGAAGCTATAGCTGGTGCAGAATGCAGAATTGTGAGCAGCTTTAAGCATCTCTCAGGTCATTCATGTAACCATCTCTGCTACTCCAAGTTGTATTAGGTGCCATTTTGCTTCCAATTAAAGATCTTTGCTTTCAGGTTTAAAACACTTCCCAATGACACTGATCAGTCCCTCTTGGTCAGGCTGGTAGAATATGTTTCAGATCTATTGAGTTAAAAAGTTTGATTGATGGAAGCCTTCTCTGTTGCTGCCCCAACCCTTCTGTAACAACTTATCCTCAGAGGTAAGGCAGGCTCATCCTCATTTGGCCTTCTGAAAGAGTGGTAAGATCTGACTGCCAATTAGAATGGGAATCAGAGAGTGATATATTACCCGAGAGGGGTGGTGATATGAAGATAACTCCCCCTGCCTTTTTCATTTGTAATATTTTAGTTCTTAATTCTGTTTCTAATCTTTTTTTAAAATTTATAGTTTTATATCAATTTTTATGTTTTTATTGTATACTGCCCCAAGTTACTGAGATTGGTGGTGAAGAAATATATAGAAACTTATAAGTAAATAAATAAACAGAATAAGCCTGATGGGAAAAATTTAAATTTACATTCCCAGAGAATATATTTTTATGTACCTTTAGTGATCCAGAAGAGATGGATATATAAAATGTGATATGAATGAACTTATAACATATAACAATGACAGTTTGTCCATAGATACTGTTGAAGTATTATGCTCTTTCATATCATTATTAATATCTTAATGACATTATTTCTTAATCTACTCTTACTAGAGTGGCAATTGAAAATTCAACTGATAGTATAGAAAAAAAATATAACAGAGATCGCCTACAATCAATTTTTGCTAAGTATGAGTTAAGGGCCTGTTTGTATTTGGATTTTGTGTTTTTTAGGCTTAAGATGGTGAAATTCCAATGGGACATGTGTAACATGCTCCTTTGGGGCAAACATAATCCTTGAAGCCCACAAGGTATTGCAAACTATATCTCATAGTAAATTGTACCCATAGACTTGCACTGTATCTATAGTATTTGAAGGGATGATTCTCTTGTTACCCTTCAAAGCAAGCTTAATGTACTTCAGTAAATTGTGCAGTTAGATGTGAAGTGTGTTTGTTGTGCTTTGTGTATATGCCAGCATTGTCAGGTTGACTCCTTCCAAATTGTTGCTTTTGAAGACCAGACACTCTGTTGTTCCACTGCCTCTTGGATGCAGTTATTTGCATTTCAATGGATGCAAATAACACAGAGTTCCTTGAGCTTCCTTTGGGCTATTTGCCTCACTTTGACACCTGAAAATAAATTGTGGGTGATTTTGCAAAATAATAATAATAATAAGAAGATTGCACAGACTGGCTACAAACAGCAACATGACAAAGTAGAAACAATATGATGCATGGGAATATCTGCAAGAAATGCCATTTGTCTGTAAGCAATAACTGGTACCACCATAAAATAGACAAAGCAATAGAAAGTGTTCTGGGACTTTAAAATTCAAATGCACAAAGCACCTGCCATATAACATCTCTGACTTAACAATTGCAGATAAGAAAGACAACTGGACAGTGGACATTGCAGTACCTGAGACAACAGAAGAGAGGAGAAGAGAAGAGAAAGACCTGGAGAAAATAACAAAATACAATAACCTGCAAATAGAAGTACTGTATTATAGAATGACTATGGCAAAGAAAGTAAAGATAGTACCAATCATAATAAATACCTTGGGTGTAATCTGAAAACATCTGGAGCACCACTTGAACACTATTGATAAAATTACCCCCAGTCAATTGCAAAAAGCAGCTATACTTGGAACAGCTTACATCCTCAAATGATACCATTAACCCAATCAAATAACATCTGCCTAGTCCCAAGTCTTTGAGAAGGACTAGATAGGTGGATAAAATGACATAACATCTGGCCGGCTGTGCAATGAAACATAACAGAATTGCTGCTCAGCACTGGCTGTATATACAGCCAAGACATTGGAATGAAGTCTGAAATTGTGAAAACTGAAAAAATAAAATAAAATAAAATGACCTATGGAAACAACATCAGGAATCTGGGTGAAGACAAATACATAGACATTCTTCAAACTGACAATATCAAGCATAATGAAGTCAAGAAGAAGGCTATAAGTGAATGCACCATAAAAGTAAATAAGATCTAAAAGTTCAAAATCAGTGGAGAAAATGCCATCAAGGCAATTAACACTTGGGCAGTTCTGGTCATTAGATAAACTGCTGGGAATAGTGGACTGGACTTAAGCAGAACTAAAAACCCTGGATGGGAAGACCAGAAAAATAATGACAATGACTCATGCCCTGAATCCACAAAGCAAGGTTGACAGACTCTACTTATCAAAGAAAATGGGCCACCATGGAATGTTGCAAGAACACCAGACAATTGAAGAAAATAAAAAGGGCATTTGAAGAAGATGCATTGAAGCTGCTACACCCTGAATGCCAGTAGATTAAACTGGCCTGCTGTACAAGAAAGACAAAATGAAAACTAGAAAAGAGACATGGCAAGGCAAAGTATTACATAGTCAGGCCCATAGAAATAATTACAGACATAGCAGATAACAAGAAGACCTGGCAATGGTTAAGAGTAGGAAAGAAAGTAACAGAGGGTCTAATTCTGGCTTTAAAAGGTCAAGTCTTAAGAATGAATGCATACAAAGATAGAATTGAGAAGGCAGCAACAGAAAGCAAATTCTACCTCTAAAGAAGTTGAAGAATCAGCAAAACATCTACTTAACTGCTATAAGGAGATATCACAAACTGACTGCTGGTGGGATTACAAAGAGATGAGAAAGAACTGGAGAAAACCAGAAAATACAAAGACCTGGAAATAGAAATAGAATGGCAGTGGCATAAGTCTCCGGAGAGGGGCGGCATTCAAATCCAATCCAATCCAATCCAATCCAATCCAATCCAATCCAATCCAATCCAATCCAATCCAATCCAATCCAATCCAATCCAATCCAATCCAATCCAATCCAAATAAATAAATAAATAAATAAATAAATAAATAAATAAATAAATAAATAAATAAATAAGAGAGCAAAGAAACAATACCAATAATAAATGCGTACCTTTGGTTCAAAACCAAAACTTCTGGGGCATTATCTTTAATACTGTTGGTATTGACAAAATGATCACCAGTCAATTGCAAAATACAAATTTTACTTGGAATAGACTACATCTTGTAACAAACATTTGGTTGTTTTGATTCATTAGAAGACTTATCTCTATCCTACCTCTTAGCTTTATTATTATTAGGCAGATGGGTGAACTCCAAAACAAAGCCTTTGTCATCATCATTTTAATTTTTTTAAGGAAATGGAGGAGGGATAAGTGGTTTGATGTTAGATGAGGATATGAACCATCGAATGGGTGGTTTTCCTGTATAAATGTAATCCTTGATTTATGACAATTTAGTGGCTGTTCAAAGTTATAATGGCACTGAAAAAAAGTGACTTGCCACCAGTGTTCAAACTTGTAACTATTGCAGTATTTCTATAATCAAATGAAAAAAATTGGGCACTTGTCAACTAGCATGTACTGTACTATATGATGGTTGCTATGTCCCAGGGTTATGTGATTGTTATGAGATTCAGTTAACAATCATGGTGATTCACTTAAAACCTCAGCAAAAAAAATTCCTAAAATTGAAAAGGACTTGCTTAGCCACAAAATTTCCAACTCCAATTTTGGAGATAAATCAAGGATTAGTACCTGTATTGCTCCTACCATTTACTGGTTGCCTGAATGTTTGCAACCCAGATCTGAAAGACCTATTTTCATTTATCTTGAATGAAGAACACACAAGTATATGTTTCATATGTGAAGAACAATTTCCATAGAGGCATGCAGCCTAAAACTATAACTGTAGAAAGCAGGATGATAAATTGTAATTCTTTGTCCTCTGTCTGTCCTTATATTTGTAGCCCAAAGCCTAACAAGGGTTTTTCTCTGTAAGTAGAAATAATCAGAAATCCTCATCACATCAGTGCTTAATAAGTCACATTATTATTATTATTATTATTATTATTATTATTATTATTATTATTAAGATTTGTATGCCATCCTTCTCCGAAGACATGTAGCAAAAGCAATATGGGGAAACAGACTGCAAAAAGTAAAGTATTCTCTCAGGCCAGCTCTCTTACTAGACTGTTGTGGGGAAAATAGGAGGAGGAAGAATGAGTATCGTATTTGCTATCATGAATTAATTATAAAAATAATAAAGGCGGGATACATACCTATGTATGTACGTACGTACGTACCTACAAATGAATAAATTTTGGAATGAATATCAATTACTATATATCATCCAAGATTTAGCTTACATACGGTACTTGTGGAAAGTATATAAGATAAACTTTAAATCTTGTTAAACATTTAGATTCTGTGTGCTAATGTGATTTATGAGATGCAAAAATAGAAACAGAGAAAAAACTAAGGGTGCCTGAAGTAGAATTAGCAATAATAATTATCTGTCCGGATGAAGATTAAATTTGATTTCTATTTAAGCAATATTAAAACATTAAGAATGTGGAAAATATAGTTTCACTTTAACTGGAATTGGATAATTTATTCTTAAATTGCACTGTTATATGTATGGTTCGTTCTTAAAAAGAGCTGTGCCTTCTGGGAAACTTAGGGCTGATTCCAACTATCTGTCGTAAGTGTAGCCAAGAAATGTTTGCGTGAAGCTAGATGCCGGAAGCCAGAAGGCCTTTCATAGGCACACTTGTGTGATGAGTCGTCTCCTCATTGTCACAAAGCTGCATCATTCTTGGCGATGTCCTGAGTTTTTTTGGCATGTGGAATTAAGAGGAAATAATTGGCCAATCCTGAATTTTAGCCAAGAATTTGAACTCCTACCTAACTTTTGTCTTCCTTCTTCACATTTATCATTTCAATCTGGCAATATTTCAATATTTTTGACACCAGATTAAAATGTATTTACATTTTAACATCCCAAAATTACTTCGGAAAGTTGTAGGAAAATACCTGTGTGAGCCACAGGGATCATTTTAATTCATTGCACATTTGGTCACTAAATTACAAGAGGGAATTAGTGTTTGGAAATGACTAGTGTCTATGGTTCCATTTATCAACTGGTGATCCTTTATGACACCACTGATAAGTTACATAACCTCTGAGATTTATGCAATAGACTCTTAAGCATGTTAGGCAGAAGTAATTTTTGCTGTATTCAAAGGCTCTCCATGATACATGTAGCCACTCCGAGTCTTCGGAGTAGGGTGGCATACAAATCTAATACTGTAAATTATTAATTATTATTATTATCTAAATTTATAGCTTCATCTGATAGGTGAACTGGATTCAGTTATTTCGATATTATTATTTTGATAGCCTAAATATGTTTTATTTTTAGGTGTTTCAAGGGTGGCATTTTTCACATAAGCATTTGAAGAATTCCACAATTAAAATAAAAATTAAAAAAGATCAGGCTGAGAACCACTTTTAATCCCTTGTATAGTAGACAAAAATCATGTGTTGGAAGCACACAGAGACAGAGATGAAACAATTGTAGCTACTCATAGCAAATGTGACAGAAAAGAAATCAAGCTTGCTACAGTATGTGAATATACATGCACACAATTTGTCCGGTTGCACAATGAAACAACATGATTCACTCACTGCCTTTAAGCATGAAAGCTAAAGCTGTATTAATTCCCAGCTGTGCATAATGCCGATTAGATACTCATTAAATTAACATTGATAGCCTGTCTTATGGGAACTTCATTGCTAGATTAGTGCTATTGCACTAAATTAAAAGGATAGGGAGCATCCTTACATTTTGAGAAAAAATAGCTATGATTTTACACAGCAGTTGTTTTCTGGTCCCAAAGTTGTGGTCTTCAGGCAACATGAGAGGGAACTGAATGGAATGAATTAGCTTGTGTAAATCCTTCTTTCAAACCCTGTGTGAATATGACAAATGTCAATAAAAGTGTACAGAAAAGGGGGCAGTTCAGTCATTCTTCTGTAAAGAAGCTTAAGAGAACATAGTTGCTCAATACGTCGTCATGGGAATTCAAGCAATGCCAGCAACACGATATGTATCAATATATGCAATTTAACATTCTTAATTAAGATGGGCACAAGTGGTGCATAACAAGGTTGCAAAATAAACCTTGAAAGTGAGAACCTTGACAGCTGTCAGTTATTGGCTTTGTAATACACTATGTTGTTCACAAAATCTAATTAGTTGAACTTGGCTCAGTGGAACTGAATCATAAGACCCATGTGCACTGTTGCTGCTTACCAAAATAATAAATTATAATTCTAAATTGCAACACACTCTAACTATGTAACTGTATTAGAATGTAGGATTATTTCTGCTTCTGTTCCCCTTACATATGCTTGATTTATGAATAATCATAACTCAGCACATAGTGAAAGATAGGATTATGATCACATAAACAGTGATTTTAATGGCAATTATGCTTCTATGTGTGAGTGGGCAAATAAAATACAGAGAAGTGAACTTTATTTGCGAACCATTGTTTTAGCTTTGTCATATTTCACATGGGTATTCTTGGGAATGAGGAAAAAGAAGATTCAGAATAAAAAAAAACCATTGCTTTCTCATTTGGAACATAGAAGTGTATAGCTATATCATGAGTTTCTAAAGTGAAAAACAAAATGATGTCTACATTTCACTGCATAGAACTGTCAGTTCAAATAACAATTGAATCCTATTTCAATTTTGGTGATGGAACAAGTATAGGATGCCCAGTGCAATTGAATGGCATTTACAGTTGAAGGAAGAACCGGTGATTTCAAGAGGAACAGATAAAAGGCTGCCATATCTGCTCTACTCATCATATTTAGTGTCCTAAACCCAGCCCTGCATTGCTATACATCTTCTTTCAAATTTTAATAACAAATTGTGTCCAGGGGCTCACCTTTGTATCTGTTGGGCTGAAGGGGAAAATATGGCTCATAGGATGAGCATAGTAAAGATCCTATATTAAACATCTTGATATAAGATAATTTGTGACTTCCCATGTAGCTTTCTGTCTCTGCATTAAATCTGCATTTATTCTGAATCCATACAGTTCTATTTATGCTTCCGGGTTATTTGCATTGAGATAGGAAGGAAAACATGAATACGATAGCAAATCATCTTATTTTCTTTGTGATTGTTAGCTTTTGTCTTGTTTTGGAAGGAAATGGCAGATAGATTTAACACCTGCTCCAGGATTGTAATGGATAGAATGTATTGTATGAAATGGTGGAAAATGCATTGCTAGAGTCCTTAAGGGACTTATAACTTTAAAAACCTATTTATATTAGTCTCACTTTCCTTGCCTTTCTCCACCCTAAGCTCTTTTTAGAAAAAGAAACAGATAAAAAGAGCATGGCATAACTCTGCAATCCGTTGCAAATCAAATCAACTAGACAGAGAGTTCTCAATAACAGGCAGAAGTTGTTCAAGAGATAACTGGTTACTTGATAGACCATCATTCTTTACAAAAATGTCCTAGCTTTATCAACAATTAAGATGGTTCTATCTATCTATCTATCTATCTATCTATCTATCTATCTATCTATCTATCTATCTATCTATCATCTATCTATCTATCTATCTATCTTTCTTTCTTTCTTTCTTTCTTTCTTTCTATCTATCTATCTATCTATCTATCTATCTATCTATCTATCTATCTATCTATCTATCTATCTATCTATCTATCTACCTACCTACCTTACTATATATAACAATGAAATTCTGATAGCAATTGCCACCTTTAAAAATATTCATATTTATTAAAATGTGTTTGAAAAACTAATTCCCAAAACATGGTTAGCATTTATGTAAGGATAAACTGTTGCTGTTTTATTTGTTATGTGGATTTTGTTCTTAGTCATCAACTAAATGAAGTCACCATTAATAAAGTAAATATTAATCCTGTTAATATCCTCAGTGCTTTAATATGATGTGGTCTCATTGAGAATGTCATTTCTATTAGTACTAGCTATTTATACTAGACAGTACTAGCTATCTATACTAGACAGTATTGCTTAATGTAACAATTTGTTGACAGGTTGATTAAATTAAATCATTCTGAGTCTTTTTTTAAATTAACTCTAAAGTTAAAAATAATTTGCAAAGAAAATATACAGTTGCAGTAAGTTTAATAATGTGTGTAAAGATTTTTAGTTAAATTTTTTGATAATACACCCTTTGAGAATAGGCCTGTGAATAACTAGGTCTGTTTTAAAAATAATATATGAGATACTAGATATCTTTGAAAGAAACAGTGATTAAAGATTAAAATTTAAAATATATCCTGCATTTTCACTAGGCTTTCTGACCTATAGTTCATATTCTAAACTAATCTGTGTTTTCTATCACTAGAAAGTCCATAAACAATTTATGTATACACCAGTGGCTCGGATTAGTTCTTAGAACTGGAAGCACTGGCAGCAGGAGGCTCCGCTCACCCAACCAGGACACTTCTGTGCATGCGCATAAGCATCATGCACATGCACAAGTGCGCACATGAACTGCTAGCAAAAATGTTTACAAGCTACTACTAGTACACACACCATTAAATTATTCTGTAAAAAAAAGAAGGATTATATGAGTAGCATGCAGACTAAATATGTCATGCCCTACACCACAGTACTCCAGCTTGGCAAAAACATTATTCTTTGGTCACAACTCAGTACAAAAATTTGTTTAAGGAAAAGGAATCCAATTCAGATTACATTTTTTTCACATAGACAGAATGTATTCCACTTCTTCCTCTACCTTACTCTGCATAAAGCCAAACCACTAAAAAAAAGTATCTGCCTGTGCTCTGATTTTTTATATCAATAGAAGTGACTTCCTCTTGGGCTCAGTTTCTTTATGAGCCTTTATCCCCTCATAGATCTAAATCTTTTGAAAGTTTGGTTGAAACAAAATCAATGAATATAATCTCCAATTACTCTATTTATGAACACAGTCATGATGAACATATATTATAAAATGTAAGGCGCAAATAGTTTTAAAATGCATTCATATAATTCTGAGCCAATCATTTTCAGAGTAGAAATATACATTTAAAGCCAAAGCAGTTTGGAATAACGTTTCCCTTCACCAATACAGTGAACCCTCGAGTTTCGCGTCCTCAAGTATCGCGAAAGGGCTATTTCGCGAGTTTTCAACCCGGAAGTAAACTCCACCATCTGCGCATGCGTGCCCTTCCACGCATGCGTAGATGGTGGAGTTTCCCCGCCGGGCAGAGGCTTCCCTGGGTCTTCCCCCTTCCCCCAGAGGCTTCCCTGGGTGCCCGCTCGCTTGGGGACATCCCAGCTCCGCTCCCCAGCTGGGAAGCGGATCTAGGGAGTCCCCACCGCGCGCGCGTTGCTGGGGAAAGCGCGCGCGCTTGGGGACATCCCAGCTCCGCTCCCCAGCTGGGAAGCGGATCTAGGGAGTCCCCACCGCGCGCGCGTTGCTGGGGAAAGCGCGCGCGCTTGGGGACATCCCAGCTCCGCTCCCCAGCTGGGAAGCGGAGCTAGGGAGTCCCCAAGCGCGCGCGCACCTCAGGCGCGAGCAACGGGGTGGGCGGGCGAAGGGCGGGCGGCAGTGGAAGCAAAAACACCATCTGCGCACGCGCAGATGGTGTTTTTACTTCCGCACCGCTACTTCGCTAAAAATCGATCATCGCGTGGGGTCCTGGAACGGAACCCTCGCGATGATCGAGGGTTCACTGTATTTCCAGTTGCTATAATACAGGGGTGCTTAATTAGATGACAATAAAATACAATAATAAATACATCCACATACAAGAAATACATCCTTAGCTATATGTATTTATTGGAAATATATTGTTTTCAAATTCCTAATATGCTTTTCAATTTATTTTTCTATCTAAAGTGTGTGGAAATAAAGTGTGTGGAAAATGTTAGAAATTCACATGAATTTTGGCCAATGGCTTCTCATAAAGAGTGGTCTTTCTGGTAACATTGTACTTCTAACTAGAGCATATAAAACATTTGCTAGACCAATTCTCGATTACAGCCCATCTGTCTGGATCCCACCATACATATTGGACATTAATACAATTGAAACTGTCCAGAGATATTTCATGAGACAAGCACTACATTCTTGAGTTCGCAACAGAATACCTTATGAGACTTGAAATTTTGGGCCTTGAAAATTTAGAACTACGCTGCCTTTGATCTGACCTAAGTGTAGCACACAAAATTATATGCCACAATGTCCTACCTGTCAAGGACTACTTCAGCTTCAATCGCAACAATTCATGATTTCATAATAGATACAAACTTAATTATAAACTGCTCCAAACTTGATTGCAAAAAATTGACTTCAGGAACAATTCCAATGCCTGGAATATATTACTTGTCTCTGTAGTTTCTTCTCCAACCCCCTGAAACTTTAACCTTAAACTGTCTACCGTTGATCTCATCCCATTCCTAAGAAGGGCATGCATAAGTGTACTAGTGTGCCTACCATCCCTGTCCTAAAGTCCCCATGTACTCAAAACCATGGTTGTACCTTTATATATTCATATTAATGTTTATACTTGTTTATATCCATATACACGCTTGACAAAATAAATAAAATAAATAAAGAGTGGGTAAAATACTTTATTATGGCTCCAAATCAGGCACAAGCATGTGAAAAAGGAATTTGCCAGTTTTAAATGTTCACTTTTACTGGAACAAATCTTCAGAATCAAAAATAGACTTGAGCAGTTGGAACAGCTCTTTATTTGGAAACTCATCATTGACTTTTGGGAAATATAACTAGATTTTTAGGTTTTTTGGGGATAGGTTACTTTTCTCTCTGTGTAATCATATAGGGATTTATGAAAATGCCTCATGTTGCAGTATGCCGAGGCAGTTGTGTTTTTCTGAGTGTAGTCCTCTACAAATGCAATGCTTGAAGGTGGGACCCAGAGTACATTTATAAAAGGTTCAATTTAATGATAAAAAAGGACAAAATCTCTCCCGGAAAGAAGATTTCAATGCTGGATATTTGTAACAATTTCAAGCAAAGACATTTTTAAATAGTAAAATGGTTTTGGTCAATATAATATAAATAATAAAAAGATGAGAAGTGGATAAAATAACTGTACAATGGGACACATAAAGAATGTTTGTTTCTGAACACATTCCAGCAGTAAAATCCATTTCTTGCCCATAGGGTATGAGATATAAATTTTATTCCTTAAATTTTATTTTTATATGATTGGGAAAATGGTTTCTGTGAGATTTACTGTATTCACTGGGCATAAGGGCTGCAGTGCTTGAGGTAAGCTGAAAAATTAAAGATGGAATATTTGCTTAAATAAGTTGCTGAAGACCATTCCTTTATGTCTCAAAATTATGAACAGCATGACCATTTATGCCTTATATATGCAGGAATAAGACAAATAAAGTATTTTGCAAGGTTCTGTAAATATAGTAATCTTAGCTTTCTCTTTGCTAGAAAACTGATCATTGAAAAATTATCACCTTCTAAGTTTGCTGTTATTAATACTGTTTCTCTGAAGCAATAAATATTGAGAGTGATGTTGACAGACCATTGATTTAACTCAGTAAGATCAATCTGTGTATTTTTCAGCTAAGGCCATAGAATCATAAAACAATGCATCATGTGATATATCTGATAATTCAGTTGTATTTGGTCATTGAATGAAATACTGGGATTTGCACTTCAATAAAATGAGCAGAACTAAGACAAACAAGTTTGTGACACAAAGAAAACAACTACATTTCATGTGACTCAAATGTACACTAAATCTAAATACAATAAATAGAGTTTTGTTCTTCTAATGTGTTGAAGGACTCTAGAAGCTCCACCCAAGGTTTCAGAGGAATGGAAAATTGAGAAAGGAAGATAAAATTGCTAATCATATTGAAATGCATAATTGGTTGATGAGCTGAAGCAAAACACTCTATCCCCAAACATTGGCGCAGATTTTCTTCACTGAATAAGTTACTTTTTACATGTTGCTATCTAACCAGTGAAGGGCTACCAAAATTTTTACTACTACACTGTGGGTGTGGCTTATGCAGGATGCCCTGCATTTTCTTTCAACATCTTTCAGTGCAAATTGGATGCTCTGGGATGGAGCTCCATTTTCACTACCCCACTGCGTCCATCCTCCCTCCCTGTCCGGGCAGTAACCCACCCCTGTATCTAGCCCAGATTCTTTACTGAAGATATTTCTCAACAATGCTATCTAGTATCTTTAAACAAATATACTGGAATGGCATCGTTGAGGAAAGATATGTGTCCAAAGTTTCCTTCTCTTCATTACGAGATCCCATACTAAGCTATTACCTAGTGTGAACTAACAATCCCCACTGACTCCCAGCCTAAATTTATTCTCTGTAGTCTGTTTTATTTTCTGCAACAAAATATGGTTATCTGCAGCTATAATATTTTGCAGCCAGTATAAGCTTACTGTTCCTTTACAAGGTAATATAGCATTTGATTCACTAATCTTTTAAAAGTTCTACTTTTGCTATCTTCTTTAAAACCCTCAAATATCATGGCATGTATAATAGCTAGAAAAAACAAAGCATTTTTGTATATTGTGGCTTTTCAATTTTTTTTTTTTGGAATCTGCTTTGTTAAAATAATTTTGCCTATTATGTTCGTGGTTAAGACTCTCTTCCTGTGATATTTTTCTTTTTCTACACTGACAGGGCAAAAGCATT
This sequence comes from Erythrolamprus reginae, assembly GCF_031021105.1. NCBI lineage: Eukaryota > Metazoa > Chordata > Lepidosauria > Squamata > Dipsadidae > Erythrolamprus > Erythrolamprus reginae. The sequence goes on along the minus strand of NC_091953.1, from coordinate 100,719,103 downwards.
CATATGATTAAAATTCTCTGCTTTTGATGCTTTATGGCTCAATAAAATACCCACAGAGTATATTGTCTTATTTATTAAGTAAATGTAAACAGTGCTACCATGGTGAGCTGCAAAAGTAATTATATTGCTAGTCAGCAATCTAACAGTTTACTTCAGGCAATAAATCCTGATCAACAAACAGTAGATTTTTTTAAGTGCTAAATTGGATCTCATTTGGATCTGAATGTCCCTAACTCAGGATTCTCTTGGATTAGAAGAATATCACTTTCAAATTTTCATTTAAGAAAAGCTACAGTGACTTGTTTTCTCTTTTGGTTATGTTTATTGATATTTTTGAACATCTCCTTTGTATCGACCCGAGCTTCTTTAAACTGATCAACTGGGCAGAGAACATTACTTTCACGAGTTTAAGGCACTTGGAATTAGTCTAAAATAGTTATATAAAATGACACAATATTCCTCCCCTTCTCTCAGAAAATATTTATTTATTTTAAGTATTATAATAAAGACCAGAGTCATTTTGTTAATAAATTGGTCAATATAAACAAACAAACAAATAAATAAGGTCAGGTTCAAAAGATGTGTCAAAGTGAATGTAATGGAGATATTCTAATATGTTTTTCCCAAAATCACTTTTAGAGATGCAGAAAGCTTATCAGGAATCTAGACCCCTTTCTGGTATCCAGACTGTGGATTTATTTATTTATTTATTTATTTATTCATTCATTCATTCATTCATTCATTCATTCATTCATTCATTTGATTTTTATGCCGCCCTTCTCCTTAGACTCAGGGCGGCTTACAACATGTTACCAATAGCACTTTTAACAGAGATAGGCTATTGCCCCCACAATCCGGGTCCTCATTTTACCCACCTCGGAAGGATGGAAGGCTGAGTCAACCTTGAGCCGGTGATGAGATTTGAACCGCTGACCTTCAGATCTATAGTCAGCTTCAGTGGCCTGCAGTACAGCACTCTACCTGCTGCGACACACCGGCTCAGATTTCCTGTCTTAGAAACATAGAAGACTGATGGCGGAAAAAGACCTCATAGTCCATCTAGTCTGCCCTTATACTATTTCCTGTATTTTATCTTAGGCTGGTTATATGTTTATCCCAGGCATGTTTAAATTCAGTTACTGTGGATTTACCAACCACGTCTGCTGGAAGTTTGTTCCAAGTTTGTCTTCTGATATACTGATCCCCTTTCCCCCTTGATTGTAATAATGATATATATTTTATTACTATAACAATACATTTTTCTTCATTATAGAAAAAGACATGTTTGTAAAATTTTCGAAGATTTCTTTGATACATGTGAAAGACAACTATTTGTGTTTGTAATAATTAACACAAAATGAGATTTCTTTTTTTCTTTTCTTACAATAAAATACCAGTGTTTGTGGGAAAGTTTGATCACTATATTTATAGAGACTGTAGGTTGGGGAAAGTATAATTATTATTAATAAAGCATTTTACAACTGAAAAGGCAAAGTTCTGTGTTTTTTAAAAAAAGTAATTCAACTTACAAAAATTACATTTCTTTCACAATGTGTTCTTATCATAAAATATTATATGTACACACCCATCCCCACACTGGTGTGTGTGTGTGTATGTGTATGTGTGTGTGTACAGTATGTGTACAGATGTGTGTGTATGTATGTATGCATGCATGTATGTATGTATGTATGTACATACGTACGTACAGTGGTACCTCTACCTAAGAATGCCTCTACTTATGAAATTTTCTAGATAAGAACCAGGTGTTCAACATTTTTTTTTGCCTCTTCTCAAGAACCATTTTCCACTTACAACCCTGAGCCTCTGAAACTGTAACCAGAAAAGGCAGGGAGAAGTCTCTCTAGGAATCTCCTGGGAGGAAATGGCTGGAAAAGGCAGGGAGAAGCCTCTGTGGAGCCTCTCTAGGAATCTCCTGGGTGGAAACAGGGCCAGAAAAGGTGGGGAGAAGCCTCTCTGGGGCCTCTAGGAATTTCCTGGGAGGAAACAGGGCCTCCACCCTCCCTGTGGTTTCCCCAATCACATGCATTGTTTGCTTTTACACTGGTTCCTATGGGAAAAATTTGCTTCTTCTTACAAACTTTTCTACTTAAGAACCTGGTCATGGAACGAATTAAGTTTGTAAGTAGAGGTACCACTGTATGCATAGATATACAGATGTATATATGTGCAGATATAGATGAATAAAAGTAAAATAAATAATTTGAACAAATGTATGAACAGGACATTGGGATTGTATCTTGAAGATGGCTGTATGAGTACAAGGGGAAGCTGAAAAGTTTGCTGCATATCTAGAGCCATTTTGTCTGTATTAAATACAAAATTGTTACTACTAGTAATTTATATATTTCAATTTATTAACCATTCAATGGGCTGGCTGTATAAAGGGTGGCATTGTCATAATGAGAAAGGCAAAGGAAACCAATTTCAGGCATTCTTAAACACAATATTCAATGTTCGGAAACTTCAGATCGTGCAGAACGCGGCCACGAGAGCCATCATGGGGCTTCCTAGATTCACCCACCTTTCTGCAACACTCCGTGGCCTGCATTTGCTGCTGATCAGTTTCCGGTCACAATTCAAAGTGTTGGTTATGACCTTGAAAGACCTGCATGGCATTGGACCAGAGTACCTCCGGAACTGCCTGCTACCGCATGAATCCCAGCGACTGATAAGGTCCCACAGAGTTGGCCTTCTCCGGGTCCCGTCGACCAAACAATGTCATTTGGCGGGCCCCAGGGGAAGAGCCTTCTCAGTGGCAGCCTCGGCCCTCTGGAATCAACTCCCCCTGGAGATTAGAACTGCCCCCACACTCCTTGTCTTTCGTAAATTATTCAAGACCCATCTATACCACCAGGCATGGGGGAGTTGAGACACCTTTTCCCCAGGCTTTTTTATATTTATGTTTGGGTATGTATATGTTCTTTGCTTTTTAAAATATGATAGGGTTTTAATGCGCTTTTTAATATTAGATTTGTTTTAGCTGGAATGTTGTTTTTATTATTGTTGTGAGCCACCCTGAGTCTTCGGAGAGGGGCGGCATACAAATCTAATAAATTGAATTGAATTGAATTGAATATAGAAATGAAAGTGCATGTGGTAAAAATAGACAGGTGTTGGGAGAGGGCAGGAAGTTCTCAACCTGTCTTTAGGATATGGATATTGAAATAGGTTTTCATACATTCAGATATTTATGATAGAGAATGAGGGTCCCTAAAGCAGTGTTTTTCAACCAGTGTGCCGTGGCACACTAGTGTGCCGCGAGACATGGTCAGGTGTGCCGCGAAGAAGGAAGCTCAGGTTCCAGTCTCGCAACTTTTTGCTGAGAGAGAAAGAGAGAGTGTGAGAGAGAGAAAAAGAAAGCAAGAGAGAGAGAAAGGGAGAGGAAGGGAGAGAGGGAGAAATGAGCAAAAAGGGGAGGAAAAAAGAGAAATGAGAAAATGATTGAGACAGAGAATGAGAGGAAAGAGATATAAACAAAAGAGAGAGAGAAGTGACTCTTGATTTAAAGCATATGATAAAAAGCACCCAAAGAATAAGAGAGAGAAAACCCCCAGCCCTCACCTGTTTTTGGAAATGGTTCAAGAGTGTATATATATATACACACACACAAGGGGGGGAGAGGAGACAGGGATAAAAAAAGAGAGGAGAGTGTCTTAGGGTGTCATTTTGGTTGGTGGTGTGCCCCAGGATTTTGTAAATGTAAAACATGTGCCGCGGCTCAAAAAAGGTTGAAAATCACTGCCCTAAAGCATCCTTGAACATTTTAGTAGCTATATAAATGAAGGGGGAGAAAGTAACCTCTTCCTCTCTTTTAAATCAGTATTCCAATCTTCTAGGCTAAGCAAATTACTCATTACAGATACAGTTTGTTGCAGAGTAGCACAATTAATATGGCGTGGCTCAAGTGGAATGATGTTTATATACTATACAGTTGAAATGGAAATTTTATCTCAACCTCTTCACTGAGAATGACCCAGGGATGTCTGTACCGAATGCTCCTGGCACAGGAACTGGAGCATGGCCTTTCTATAGCATGAAGTCTCTTAGGAAGAAGCAATACAGTAATTTGAGAAACTCAAGCCCCATAAATCTCTGCATGGTGCTTTCCCTCAAGACCTTTGAAGGAAATAAAGTGTGAAAAAGTGGAGCTACTGACACGAGTATGCAATGTTCCCAGAAAAATGAGGCACTTCACCTTAGGAAATGAAAGAATCTTTTCTTTTCATGAAGAAAAGATAGAAAAATCTTTCAGGAAGCTGTAAAACTATGAGGGTTAACCATTCTAATAATACAGTAAGCTTGGTTTATGCATGAATAAAATGGAAGCAGATAAAATTGATTTCCTATTTTATAGAACACTATGTTACGCATGTGTGAAATCTAGTTCATTGTTTAACACACATTGTGCTAAATGGACAACACTTCTTTATCACATCAATGCTTTATTGTATCTAAAAACAAGATGTAGTTGCTTATTTAACTGTAGCAAAAGCTATTTCTGCATTATATTAAAAATATTAGAGATTGATACATATGAGAATGTGTTCTCTCTCTCTATGTATGTACAATCTCTGGTTAGAATACAAAAGTTACATTCCTTAAGCAACCTGTTTACAAAGTTTCACTTCAGCAGTAAGTACAATGTAATAAACAGTAGTAGCAATCCCCCAGCAAGATGATATACAAAAGCCCAAGATTGGAAAGGGACACAAGTGTGCAGATTGGCATTCTGCAGAAGTTCAGAAGTTGGCTCCTGTTGAGTGGGAAGTCAGACGATGAACATGGAAGGAAAGGGCTGGGGGGAAGGATGGTAAGCACAGAGAATAAGGAAAGTTGTCACCTGTTACTGGATAATTAAGAAACAACAAGAAAGTAGAAGAAGGAAAGGAAGTAAAGATCAGAATATTCGGTGAATGAAAATAATAAAGTAGTGGCTAAAGTATCAGAGATATCAGAATGGTTGCCTGAGGGTAAAATAGGTAACAAACTAGTACAAGAAATAAGCAGAAGCTAGAGAATCACAGCTAAGCATTAAAAAGTAGGAATTAGTGAAGTAAAATCTAATAAAAATCTAACAAACATACAAATCTAATAAATTCTTCTTCTTCTTCTTCTTCTTCTTCTTCTTCTTCTTCTTATTATTATTATTATTATTATTATTATTATTATTATTATCATCATCATAATCATAATCATAATCATAATCATAATCATCAATATGCAATATGCAATATGCAATATGCAATATGCAATATGCAATATGCAATATGCAATATGCAATAGAAATATGAGCCGGGGTGGCACATCAGGTAGAGTGCTGCTCTGCAGGATTGTAGATCTGTAGGTCAGCGGTTCAAATCTCATCACCGACTCAAGGTTGACTCAGCCTTCCATCCTTCTGAGGTGGGTAAAATTAGGAGCCAGATTGTGGGGGCAATATGCTGCCTCTGTTAAAAAGTGCTATTGCTAATATGTTGTAAGCCGCCCTGAGTCTAAGGAGAAGGGCGGCATAAAAATTGAATAAACAAACAAACAAACAAACAAACAAACAAACAAACAAACACATACATACATATTATCTAGGAAGAAAAGATTACAATGACCCAGAAACAACAGTATAGATCTCTAAAGTCCAGATCTATGCAGGAATCACAATCTGGAGTGAAATTTAGAAGCATGTAAATAGATGCTCACCAATAGACTACATTATCACCTTGGTGGAGCAGCACTATTGGCAAACATAAATCAAGGTCTGCCAAAGCACATCACAGGCATTCTAGAAATAGAGATCCGAAATATATTAAAGTACCAATTTAACCATTTTAATTTTTCCCATTCATTTTTCATTCTGTCCCTCCTTTTGCACACATTCTTTAATGATTCTGTTCCACTATGATATTGGTTTAACCTTTGTCCTGTAGCAAGTTGTCCTGCAGCAAGTTGGTTGTGGCAAGTCGGCCATGCCAAATTGGCTAAGATGAGCTGGCCATGGGGAATTGTCATAGGCCTTTGTTTTCCCAGGCCAAGGACAGCAATGCAAGCAGAGAATAGGAGATATGGATAAAAACTGTGGAAAGGTGAAGAACAAAATAATGGTTTATAAAGAGAGAAGTACGTAATGTACACTCATTTGCCTATGTGTGTGCTTCACAGTGGAATTTATCTAAAATCTGATACTGAAGGAAAATGCTGGCTCAGAGTAACTCATGCATGACCATGTTTTTTTTCACAACTGCAAAAATACCGATAACATCAACTATGGATGTCCCTATTAAAATTTGGACCCATCAACTCATAACAGGCATAAGGAAATCTGTGGAAGATAATTTCTCCTATAGTAGGCAAACTGAATCAGAAGCATCGTATAGCCTGTAATGTATAGCCATCTGAATTAACGTGTCCCCAATGCAATTGTTAATTTGCTTTGAAGGCATCTAATTTGGCAGCTGCCAATATATTGGAAGTTCCAAGGTGTACACCAGAGGGGGAGTAAAAAAGTCAATATCGTGTTCATAACCACATGAGCCAAACTCTGACCCCTGTGGTGATGGCTCACCCCACCACCACTGCAAACATCCTTTGAGTCTGTATGTGTATTTATATTAATTATTGGAATTTTTCAGCATTTTAAGAGGGAGTTTTGAATGGCTTAATCCTGATATTTATCAGAAGCAACCAAGTTTCAAAATTGATATGCCTGGCGAGTATCCAGGTTATTCCTGCATGACATATTGATAAAGAAAGAGATTCAGACTATTAGCTTCATATGATGGAATGTGGGAATTTTCTTAGATGCAAGTATTTGGCAGTACTGCAGATAAAATGAAAAGTATCTGGCAGGTAAAAAATACAGACTAGCTTTCCTGTTTATCTTTTGCTTTTTAAAACTTATAATGAATCAAATCACAAAGGCTATACACTTATGGCCAGGCAATTTTGGTTTAATCCTCAATGCATCAAAGAGTGGGGAAAAAATCCCTTGCACCAGCATTTAAGAAAACAACAACAACAGCAGCAGCAGCAACACAATACAAGAATCAAGGCAATTAATTCTCAGATATATTTTATAACTCATCATCCTGTCTTCCATGTTTAGACTGTTGGAAGATTACTGAGACAATAACATTCTTTAAGCTTCTTTCCTTGAGCATTCCTGATAAACGGAAAGCAAATTGAGTGGGTTGTGGGAATTGTGATTTTATGTGTGTGTGGGCTGGGGAGGGAGGTTTTGTGGAGGAAAGGGGAAAAGCCACATTGCTTGCCAACTTTCAACTTTATACCTTGGCAGGCAGTGTGACTGCAACCATCAAAGGAAGAACATTTATGAAAACTCAACAAATGACTTCCCAAGCAAAATATATGTTTGAATTGAGCTACGGAGCAGGAAATATATTCAGTACTCTTGGATTCCTCTGCTGAGAAAAGTGCCTGCAATCCCAAGAGGTACAAGCACAATCTTTCCTGTGTTAATGCTAATTCATTGTGCTGCAGAACTGATCAGACTTTCTACTGTTCATGTGTTTAAATGGTTAGACAAACCGACACAGGATTAACCAGAGAGTGCCAGAAAGGGAATGTGTGAATCTAAATTCATAGCTAAACTTTCTTTATATCTGTATTATGCAGTTCAATAATTGTATATTATGTAGTTTATAAACTATAATATAGAAACTGGTGTTTTTCAATCCTGGATACTTCAAGAACCGTGGACGTCAACTCTTAGAATTCTGAGAGTTGACATACACACATCTTAAAGTTGCCAAGATTGGGAATATAGTGTGTGTTCTAATATAATTTATAAAGTTAAGAGAGCCAACTGATTATTGTGAACAAGGCTATGAAATGTAACATAACCAATCATAGAGTAGAGTAGACAAAAAGTTAAGCCTATTAATAACTGGGATTGTTTTTCTTTAATTCTGGAATATCAAGCTGTTCCCTGTGGTTGAAGGACAAAGGCTCTGTTGCTCTTTAAATTTATTTATTTGTTAGATTTATATGTCACCATCTAACTCTGACTCTGGCTTCCTGATTTAAAACTGTTTTCTTTTTAACAGTATCAGTTTATGCATGCAGTTATTATGGAAACAGCTGCCAAGACACCACCCTAAAGACTAGAGTCCATTGCTGGGATTTTGGATTACTGAGAATGGTAAGGTAAGGTAAGCCTTCCTTATATCACAATAATTATCTTGTGGCTGGGTGAGCATTTCATTCTAAGGATAAATGGATCAATTGTAGTTTTAAAAGATGCAAATTTATCTATGCTTTTCCAATGGTATTCTGATTTAATAACAAGACTAGATTTGTCAGACTACTAACATGTAAAAATATGAGTTCTGTCTATGTACCTAGGCACTGATGTTCATTTTATTATTTAGTTAGTTTTTAAAATCCTGATATTATTTTTAAAAATTACTCCAAGTGGTAAAAATATTCCTTCCTCCTCCTATTTTCCCCACAACGTTAATCCTATGAGATGAGATGAACCAAGAGACAGTGACTGCTCAAAGACAGCAGCTGCCTTTCATGCCTAAAACAGGATTAGAACTCATGGCTTCCTAGTTTCTAGCTTGGAGCATTAACCAGTACATAAAATTGTCTCTCTTATATGTATCCTGACATAACCTCACTAAGACAGATACGGTGTGAGGTAGGGCATTTGCAAAAATGTAAGAAATGACAAGATGATGGGAGCAATTGTGTAAATTGAGTCCACCACGGACAATGCTGCTACCCTTCAAAAAGATGTTGACTTTCTGTCAGAATGATCAAACAATTGGCAACTCCAAATCTCAATCAACAAATGTTCTGTTTTAAACATTGGCAAAAAGAATCAGAACATAAATAAAAGCTGAGTGGACACAATCTTGTAGACCAGTGATTTTCAACCTTTTTTGAGCCATGGCACATTTTTTACATTTACAAAATCCTGGGGCACACCACCAACCAAAATGACACAAAATGACACTCTAACACAGCACATATTATACATATAGTTAATAATATAGTTTCTAAATGTATTTATACTCACTTAGTGTAAAACCTGGGCCTGCTTTGATGAACACAAAAGGGAGATCCTGTCAGGAATGGTAAAAAGACACACACGAAGCTCTTCCTCAACAGTTCTTGGTCTCTCTGTTTTTAGTTTTTATCGCAGTCAAGCTTGAGAAGCTCAGGTCACATAGATATGTGATTGAGAATGGGAGCAATGTCAAAAATAGCTTTGTTGGCCAGAACGGGGAACTCCTTGGCAACAGATAACCAAAAATTGTCCAAAGGAAGATCAGCAAACTTTAGCTTTATGAGAGGTGGCCTGCTATTGATTCATCACTAGTGATCAGGATGAATCCTAGAAGGTGATTGGTCAGTGAGTGTTTCCTGTGCCTCCACTCTTCCTGTTGCTGATAGCTGGAGGGATTGTGAGGGGAATGTTTATGTTCGGATGGAGGCGGCTGACAACGGGCCGGATAGATGGCCTCCATGGGCCAGCACACGGGCCATAGTTTGGGGGACCCATGTTTAATTTCTCCACGGCACACCTGACCATGACTCACGGAACACTAGTGTGCCACGGCAGACTGGTTGAAAAACACTGTTGTAGATGACCCTCACTCTGTCAAGGACCTTGGAATATTCATATCTAATGATCTAAGCCAGTGATGATGAACCTTTTTTTCCTTGGGTGCCAAAAGAGTGTGTGCATGTGCTATCACACATGCATGAGTGCCCACACCCATCATTAAATGTCTGGGGAAGGTAAAAACAGCATCTTCCCACCCCCCAGAGACCTTCTGGAGGCCTGAAACGGCCTCTTTCCAAACTTCTGGTGGGCCCAGCAGGCTCATGTTTTCACCCTCCTCGGGCTCCAAAGGCTTCCCTGGAGCCAGGAGAGATTTAAAAAAAAAACCCCTCTTCGATCCTCCCAGAGGCTCTCTGGAAATCAAAAACACTCTCCCAGAGCCTCTGAGTGAGTCAAAAATCAGCTGGCCAGCACATACATGCATGTTGGAGCTGAGCTAGGGCAACAGCTCATGTGCCAGTAGATGTGGCTCTTTGTGCCATCTGTGGCACCCGTGCCATAGGTTCACCATCACTGATCTAAGCTCACTCTAACAACATCATCAAAAAGGCATTAAGAGTTGTAAACTTAATCTTACGTAGCTTCTTCTCTGGTAATATTACTCTACTAACCAGAGCATACAAAACATTTGCTAGACCAATTCTTGAATACAGCTTATCTGACTGGAATCCACACTGCATATCGGACATTAATACAATTGAAAGTGTCCAGAGATATTTCACAAGAATAGTCCTCCACTTCTCTGCTTGCAACAGAATACTCTATGCCACAAGACTTGAAATTCTGGACGTAGACAACTTAGAACTATGCCGTCTTCAGTATGAACTAAGCGTAGTTCATAAAATTATCTGCTACAATGTCCTACCTGCCAATGACTACTTCAGCTTCAACCACAAAAATACACAAGCACACACTAGATACAAATTTAAAGTGAACCGCTCCAAACTCAATTGTAGAAAATATGACTTCATCAACAGAGTGGTCAATGCCTGGAATATACTAACTGACTCTGTGGTTTCATCCCCAACTCCCCCCCCCCAAATTTAACCTTAGACAGGTGACCTCGGCTCATTCCTAAGAGGTCTCTAAGGGGCATGCATAAGTGCACCAGCATACCTACCATTCCTGTCCTCATGTTCCCTTTTATTTTTATTCATTTCATGTATTCAAACGATGTATATACTGTACTTATATATATTATCTAATATGAGATTGACAAAATAAATACATTAAAAAAAATAAATTTATTGTGTGACACATTTGAAAAAAGACAGGGCTTTGAACATATTGTCACAGCCATCTTCTAGACTTCTTGATCTTTGGTACTGACTGATAAGTGTATCCCACAAGCATTTTCTCAGTGGAAGTCCAGTCACTTTACACTTTATACAAAGTTGGTCTTGCGTAATGCAAAGGGTTAAGGAACACCTTTAATAATAATGGTGGTAAACATAGCCCCTTCTATTGCCCTGTTGGTTTACAGATAATCTGAGAATGGAGCATGTGAGTGTGAATATTTATTATTATGTAGGTTGTGTCCATCTGTTATCCACCTAAGAGCACATGTGTAATAAAAAGAAATGATGAGAAGTTGAAAAGCAATTTCTTTTTAAGGTGTAAAGCCCTCATATTTCATATAATGTATAAGAATTAAGCACTAAACCCTTATTGCCAGTTGGAACTCTGAAAAGAAGCGTGAAAAATAGAGTTACTGTTTGGTTACTATTCATATCTTCAGCAAGCTGTTATATGTTAAACTGTACTGAAACGGCCAGGACTTTTTCAAAGCCATCTTTCAAATTGGCATGACTTTAAAAAATGAATGCTTGTCCAGCTAAATTTGTGTGGGTGGTGACTATTCCATTGGGAGTTATTTTTCTCTTTTAAAAATAGAGTATTCACACAGCACTTCCCAGTTGGTGACTTGACAAATGCCCCTGTATCAGTTTTACTCCAACCCCTTGGGTATTTTTGTTATAGGTTATTTAATTTTTTTTTTTTAAAAAAGCCAAGAACTAAGTTACAATTTTATTTGTTTCTGCTATAATCTGGATTAAAAAAACATTAAAATAGAAAGATGCTGCATTTCTTTGAGAAAGTCAGCAGATAAAATACAAATGTTCTGGGTACTGTGATGTGAAGAGACCAAATGAGTAAGGGGAGTTTAAAAGAAGCATTTAGAACCAAAAATAAATCAAATAAAAATGCTAAATTACTGCTATACACAATGGTTGATATATGCCTGTTAGAACATTTGGGAACAATTGTGACTTTGGTTTAATGCCCCCTAGGGGCCTATGCTGAAGCTTATTCTGTTTTATAACAATAGAGCTTTCTATCAGTTAAAGAGCATACTGGAAACAAGAGCATGTTTCAAAGAATTCCTAGAAATACTTCAATAGAGGATGTTGCCATAAGGTCTTGAACTGGTCCATGATCAGCATAATATGCTGAAATACCTAACTATAGAATAAACATACTGTTTTTGTGTTCTGTCTGGGTGCCCCCAGACTTCAACACCAACTGGAAAAAGCAGCCAGACAAGCTGGTAAAAGCAAAAGTTTGAAAAATAAACACAGAGAAAAACCTGTTCTTCCCAACAGGCAGGCTATGAGGCTTCACAGCAAAGTCCTGATGGCCAGACAATACAGCAGACTTCTTGCTGGCACACACACCACTGTGGAGAATAAGCCCCCACGCCTTTCCCCCCAAGGTTTCAGCCTTCAAGGCCACAAGTCAGAATCAGAGACGCCAAAGATCACAGCCAGGTCCCAGGACTCCCAAAGATAATACTCCACAAGACAGGAAGGGTGGGTCTGCCTTTTCAGCCTTTCTGGGGAGAACCACACCCAAACCCAGCTGTTACCTATTTAGGACTGGAAGTACCTGGCTAATTGTCCCCTTCGTTGTTCTGCTCTTCTCTGCCTGTGATCGATGATGGCTTGAGCATTTTCATCTAAGGACTCCAGGCTGCTTGCTGGGGAGAGCTCCACCCCGGGGGACTCTGGCTGTTCTCCCTCTCCCTCGGCCTGATATTCCTCCTCTCCTTCTGCCTGGGCCTCCTCCTCCTCCTCCTGTTCCTCATCCTCCCCCTCTGAGCAGGGAGCCGGCAGAGGTTCAGCCGTTCCCTGAGGAGCCTCAGACGGAATCACAACATTTTGTAGACATGACAAGAAGGTAGTGGAGATAAAATAATAAGCAGTCAGTGTACATGCATCTTAGTGTGTTTCAAATCTTAAAAACACAGAACAATGAGCATTGTGCTGTTGGCAAGATTTTAAGGTACTACCTCTTAGAGTCTAGAGATAACATGTATTATTGGTTCTCCAGGATTTGCAATAGGGATGAGTCTTAATAATGATGTCCTAAGGATGGGAAACTATTTGTTAGAGCAGTGTTTCCCAACCTTGGCAACTTGAAGATATTTGGACTTCAACTCCCAGAATTCCCCAGCCAGCATTCGCTGGCTGGGGAATTCTGGGAGTGGAAGTCCAAATATCTTCAAGTTGCCAAGGTTGGGAAACACTGTGTTAGAGAATGTGCAGTTGGAGAAGGAGTGGGAGGGAATCTCAGTAAGAGCACCAAAGATCCCTTTAGGGAAGAGACAATATATATCAGAAAGAGGCCCCAAATAAGAAGTTACGCAGTTCTGAACTTGGGTGATGGAGGGAGGAAGTGGTTCAGGGTAGCCAAACAAGAAAATCTCTCAGGATATGTCTAGTAGATTAGACGGTTGTAGCTTAAATCTGGTAAGATTTTGTCCATCAGGTGCAGCGGTGGGCTACTAGCCAGAAACGCTAAATTGGGCTCGCTGCTGCAGCTTGTGACTACTTGGATGACCAGTGCGATTTTGTTTCTGCACCTGTCAAGGTAGCAAAATCACGCACGGAGCCGCAGGTGCGCTTGTGTTTCGGCAAGTTTTTTTTGCTTCCGCGCATGCCAAAACATGGGCGCACCTGCGGCTCCATGCATGATTTCGCTACCTCCACAGGTGCAGAAACAAAATCGCACTGGTCATGCAAGGATTCACGAGCCGCCGTGGCAAGCCCAATTTAGCGTTTCTGGCTAGTAGCCCACCGCTGCACCTGATGGACAAAATCTTACCAGATTTAAGCTACAACCTTCTAATCTACTAGACATATCCTGAGATATTTTTGTGTGTGGTTACCCTGAACCACTTCCTCCCTCCCTCATCCAAGTTCAGAACTGTGTAACTTCTTATTTGGGAGCTTCCCTGGCGGTGTCAAGTGACCTTTGGGGCCCGGCAGGAGGGCACTGGCAGCGGGAGCATGCTGGCAGCAGCAGCACCGGGCAGTAGCGGGATGCCGGTGGCTGCAAGTGGGAGCTCCAGGGCGGAGAGACCGACGGCAGCGGCTTAATGTGCTGCTGGATGTCGTATATGCTGGCGCCGCGGAGGCGAGCCCAATTTAGCGTTCTGGCTAGTAGCCTACCGCTGATTAGGTATAAACAAATAAAGAATTGGACTCGATTTGAATTTCACTGTATCATCTTTGGACTTAGCCAGACATATCAACCAGCAGGCAATTCACATATTCTTGGACCAGTGGTTGTAAAGATTTAATCTTGTGCAAAATTGTAGAAACTTCTAGCCTCAAGCTCTGACATAAGACAAGTGATGCTCAATGTTTCAGGCCAGACTAGGAATGGAATCTGAATTTGAATAAAATGGGGTGTTTCATTAGTGCTGGCGCCAAGAAAGTGGTGCAAGATGAACTACTGTTTACATTACAACAGCTAAAGCCAATTTATGAGATCAGGCTGCCAAACTGTTTTGCTGCCAACGTACTAATCACTTGCTGTGTGTTTCTTGGGATCCTTTGCATGATTGACCTCTGTGAGCAGCAATTTTAAGCAATGGTAGAAAATCTTCAGTTTCTTAAATGTTTAGATCTGATCCACACAATTTGCGAATCCACTAAATTAGCTTTGATCTATCATTCAGGCATTGCTGCTTGCCATATGGTTGACCGCCCATTTGCTTTTGCTGCTGTGAAAAGCGGTTGCAATTGGAATGACCTACAAGCAAAATAAAAATAAAATTTGGAATCTTTTCTGCTCGATACTTCTCACATCCATATCTTTTGTGTTTGTCCATGTCTTTATTCAATAGTTTGGTTTCTTTCTTTTTAAACTACACTTAACCTCTGTGTCTTTTCCCCCCAGCTCCCATTTCAAATATGAATGAGCATTTAGAGATCTGACCATGCTCATTCTGCTGATTGGGCTTCCAGAACACTTCCTTGAAATCCTATTCTAATGGTACTCGTAGTCATAGTTCCCTCTAAGCTCAACAGTGAGCAATCGCTCACTTAAAAATCATCATCAACTCAGAGTTTTCCAAACCTGCCCAGAAGCCGAGAGGGAAAGAGTGAGAGGGAAGTAGAGAGAGAGGAAGAGAGGAAGAGAGAGAAACAGATAGAAAAAAGAGAGGAAGGAAAAGAGAAAGAAAAAGAATGGGAGTAAGGAAGAGAGAAAGAAAATCAAACTCTAGTTTGAAACTAGCTCAACTATTTAAGTGGCATTTTGATATTGATAGAGTTGCCCTATTATGAGCTCACTGTTATAGACACACAGTACAGTATTTTATTTTGAAATTCTCTGAGGCAAAACAGGGTGGGTTTTTTGTTTATTTGTTTATTTGTTTGTTTGTTTGTTTATTTATTTATTTATTTATTTATTTATTTATTTATTTATTTATTTATTTATTTATTTATTTATTTATTTATTTATTTATTTATTTATTTATTTATTTATTTATTATTTCTGTGCCACCCAGTCCCGAAGGGACTGCCGCTCAGACACTATACTTTTCCGCCCACCCCCCCAAAAAATTAGAGGGACCACTGCTCGTAGTAAGAAAAGATTGTTAATTTCATTATCATAGCAGAACTATCCAATCAAGGTCTCAGATCAGCATGGATTTGAACTATTTCTTACATGATAAAACCCAAAATCTAGTACACAGGTCACCAACTGGTGACCTGTGGTCTGTGAAAAATTTTTGGTGGTCCATGGAGAAATCTTGGTAAACGGCATCCAGTCCAGGGAGCAGTTGGAGTGTGCTGTCTATTGCGGACACACCTGCCCACCCACTGGCCACCAACCTTGCTGGGGACTGGGCAGGCTGGATGTTAGCTTGCAGCAAAGCCAGTGAAGGGCTACCAAAATTTTTACTACCACACTGTGGGCGTGGCTTATGCAGGATGCCCTGCATTTTCTTTCAACATCTTTCAGTGCAAATTGGGTGCTCTGGGGTGGAGCCCCATCTGCCAGCTCTCCAGGCACTGTCTCCTTGCCCCATCAAACTTTCCGCCAGCCCCTAAGGCTGGCAGAGCTCTGTAGATGTGCACCCTGATGCTGCCTGGCCTTGAATTTCCCAGAGCTGAAGGCAAGAGGGGCAGAGGTGGCTCTGGGCCGCCCTCCCCGCCAGAACACTTTCATCTCTTGCTGCCAAGAAAAGAAAAAGAGAAAGAAAGAAAGAAGGAGATGGAGACAAGAAAGGAAGAAGCAAGGAAGGAAGATAGGTAAGGAAAGGAAAGGAGAAAAGAAAAGAAGAAAAGGGGAGTACGAGAGCAAAGAAGGAAAGAACAGGAAAGGAAAGAGAAGGGAAGGAAAGAATGAAAAAAAGGAAAGGAGAGGTAAGGGACTACAGCTAGAGCTCTGGAATATGGGACTGACTTTCCCAACAACATCAGCAAGTCACCGTCAAATAAGCTTCAATTCTTTTGCAAAAATTTCACTAATTTTGCTACAATTAAAATAACCTTTAAGGATTTTGTTATGATTAAATGAGCATTTATGATTTTGCTATAATTAAATAAGATTCATTTATTTATTTGTTTATTTGTGTATTTATTTAATAATAATAGTAATAGTAGTAGTAGTAGTAGTAATAATAATAATAATAATAATAATAATAATAATAATAATAATAATAATAATTTATTAGATTTATATGCCGCCCCTCTCCGAGGACTTAGAGCGGTTCACAACAAACAATACATAGTATACAAATCCAATATTAAAAACAATTTTTAAAACCCTTATAAAAAGAACAATCATACAGCCCAAACAAACCATACATAAAACGGAACATCTATGGGTATATCAATTTCCCCATGCCTGGCGACATAGGTGGGTTTTCAAAGGTTTGCGGAAGGCAAGGAGGGTGGGGGCAGTCCTAATCTCCAGGGGGAGTTGATTACAGAGGGCTGGGGCTGCCACAGAGAAGGCTCTTCCCCTGGGTCCCACCAGACAACATTTATTTGTTTATTTGTTTATTTGTTTATTTGTTTGTTTGTTTGTTTATTTATTTATTTATTTATTTATTTATTTATTTATTTATTTATTTATTTATTTATTTATTTATTTATTTATTTATTTATTTATTTATTTATTTATTTATTTATTTATTTATTTATTTATTTATTTATTTATTTATTTATTTATTTATTTATTTATTTATTTATTTATTTATTTATTTATTTATTTATTTATTTATTTATGCCGTTCCTCTCCGATGAGTCAGAGAGGGGTTATATATATACAGTACTTATACTTTATACTTTAGTTATACTTTATACAGTACTTATACTTATACTTTAGTTATATTAAATAGCTGCATTTCATATTAATAAAATGGAAATTTTCTGATCATTATTTTACAAATGTATTTATCTTTTTTTAAAAAAAAAATCACATTACTGGTCTGTGGGACTTAAAACTATGAATTAGGGTCTGTGGGATTTAAAATCATGAATTTGGTGGTCCACGGGATTTAAAATTATGACCTTGGTGGTCCCTGAGATCCAAAAGGTTGGGGTTCCCTGATCTGGTATATCACCATGGAATAATTTATATAATGGTATATAGTCACTCATGTTCAAAAATAACAATGAATTGGTATGAAACAGACATCTGAGTGAGCTTTGGCATTTTTCTGTATTTAGATTTAACAGCCATATATAGGCTGTGAAATATTTCTAATGATTAAAAATGGTGCTTTTAGCTGGATCCGAAACCGATCACTGTGGGATTGTTTTAAGATTAACCTTGTCAAATATGCTTAAATGGGTTAGGGAAATACATAGAAATAATTCAGTTATAGGCAAAATTAACTAATGCTCTTTTTCATGGTGAGCTGCTGTAACGATTTTATATAGCAGTCAAACTATTTAAATACTAATGTTGCCTTCATGCTGTAATCACCATTCCAGTCAGATGTCATTTTAGCAGCCTATAGGGAATTCAGTCCCTTAATTATTCTTCAATACACAAACCAAGCATTCTTTAATTGGTGTAAATTGAACAGCGTTCCAATGCAAACAAGGAGAGGACAAACTAATCAATGATTCCGTACATGTCTATTGGAAAGCTATTGCCACTAGATTGAGTAGCTAATCCGCAACTCCACAAGCTTCTATTGCTGAAGAATCAGACAGCTGCTAAACTAATGCTACCTCATAGCATTGATCCTAGTGGAGACTTATGTGGCAAAACCCTGAGTGGCAATCTTTCAGGGAGAACACTAGTTCATATCCAATATATTCCAGAATGGGCTTTTTCAGACAAGCTCACCCCATATATGTCGTCTGGCGGGACCCAGGGGAAGAGCCTTCTCTGTGGTGGCCCCGACCCTCTGGAACCAACTCCCCCCAGAGATTAGGATTGCCCCCACCCTCCTTGCCTTTCGCAAATTCATTAAAACCCACCTCTGCCGTCAGGTATAGGAAAATTGATTCCCCTGGGCCGTTCCCGCTTTACGTATGGTTTGTATGAGATGTATGATTGTTTTTTATATTAAGGGTTTTAAATTGTTTTTAACTATTGGATTTGTATTGTTCTGTTGTTGTGAGCTGCCCCGAGTCTTCGGAGAGGGGCGGCATACAAATCTAATAAATAAATAAATACATAAACACACAAACAAACAAACAAATAAATATATGAAAGACTAAATGTCTGTTGGGCATATAGAAAATAATAATCCCAACAGTATAGTTCAAGGGCAGGCAAACTTGGCTCTTCTATGACTTGTGGACTTCAACTCCCAGAATTCCTGAGCCAAGCATGCTAGCTGAGGAATTCTGGGATTTGAAGTTCACATGTCATAGAAGAGCCAACTTTGCCAATCCCTAGTATAGTTGAAGGCGGATGAACCTGACAACATGGTGATCAACTGGTGTCCCCATATGTATGTATTTTGTGGAGAACATTTCCTCAGATAATGATGTACATCACAGAGACAACATCAGTACAATTCATTACATTGTGGTCATCTCTGTTCCAACTGAAGGTATCTCAGGAGCTTTTTACTAGAATGACCTTTCTTCAACTTTCTGGAGGTTGTGCATCAACCAGAATTCTAAACCAAGATGGCAGGAAAAAAGAATTCTCAAAGTGGTTACTCTAAATGCTGACACTTTGGAGAAGATTATGGTAGAATCTAGTTGCCTTTTGAGCATAGAAAGACAGACTAGAGTTTATGCAAGAGTATCATTTACACATGGTATGTCTGTATGTATGTTTGGTTTTTATAATAAGGGATATTTTTTAGTTATTTTAGTATTGGATTGGATTGTTACATGCTGTTTTTATCATTGTTGTTAGCCACCCCAAGTCTACGGAGAGGGGCGGCATACAAATTCAATAAATAAATGAATGAATGAATGAATGAATGAATAAATAAATAAATAAATAAATAATCTAAATTAGATAACCAAAGGTTCCATACTGGGTCATCCTTCTCCATCTTGACTGATTCTCAACCTGGATTTTGCCAGATTGAGAGTCTGGGAAACTGGATGAGATTTGTTACCAAGTTGCAATATCATGTCTTTGCCAACAGTAGAGATAGTTGTAGAGAAAGTAGCTGGCCCAGAGAATGAGGGTGGTCAGGGAATCAGGGGTCATATGGTGAGAACGCAGTTAACCGGCAGCAGGAGTATGAAAGTCAGCTGCCTGGGTTTATGGTTGAAAATCATGAGTCCTCTACTCAGCCTGAATTTGCCAAGTCTCTGTCTCTTCCTTACAGAAATAGGAGACATTGCAAGAACTGGACAGAATTGATTTGATTATATCCTTGAAAATATGAAAAGCAGCCCAGACTTTCATAATGGCAGAACCCACTTACAACAGCAATGAATATATGAAGTTTTGATTTCAAAAGCACTAAGTGATTCTATTTTGAAAAAAAAAAAGAATTAAAAACATAACTCTGACTTTTCAGTGACACCTTTTTGAATAATTCATGCGACAAAGAAAATATTTATTGCTCCCTTTGTCAGCTCTTTCTATGAATGTATTTTCAGAACAACAGTACCAGGGTCTTTAGAAAACCTATCTAGTTTTTCTTTAGGAAACCATCTATTCTACTAATTCTTGATATGAAACTGATCGTATAAGTGGAGAGAGACGTACTTAAAAATCACACAAAGATTTCATTTTGTAAATATATTAAATTCATTCTTATTGATTTTAGCTGGTCTTTTAATTTCCATTGTGAAAAATCTGAAGTGGATAGACAAAAAATGAGGAGCAAGTGTTTATCCTCGCAATTATTCCAATTATAAATAATAATAAGTTAATGTAACACAAAGTAAGAAAAGAGTACTACAGATTTTTTATTATCCAATATAATAGGCTTCTTTACCCTGACATCTTTCAAAAAATGCTGTATTTCACTTCCCATAATTCTGAGGGCATCACAGTGATGAAGACTGCACTCTGTTATTTACCATCTATAGATATTTCGTGTTGGCTTATCTTATTTTTTATTTATTTATTTGTCAGGTATGTACAAGGTAGCAGGTATTGGTATAAACATAAACATTACCCAGATAGGTACAGGTAAATTAGGCAATAGTAGGACAGGGATGGTGTTCTGTCGAGCCCTCTGGTAGAATCCTCCCAAAAATGCACAGATACAATTTCAGACACACATTCGTTTGAAAATGTTCTTTATACCGAAAATGCAAATAAACAGAGCACTCTTTTTGTATAGCAAAGAGTACTTGTCTCCAAACAAATTGGTAATTTGTACAAGTCCCTTATCAGTTCTGTGATACTTAGCTTGTAGCTGTGAGGCAATTCACAGTCCTTCTTCTTTCACAAAGTGAAACACACTTTGCTCTGGGTAAGTTTCAAAGCGGGGAAAAATCAGCACACAAAGAAAGCAAAGCAGTCATGAAACACAATGATCAGATAATCCTCCACAATGGCCAAACCCACAGGCTGCTATTTATAGCAGCCTCACTAATTACCACAGCCCCACCCAACCACAGGTGGCCTCATTTTCTTTGATAATAATCTCTCAGTTGTTGTTGCCTATGCATCGCTCTCCGCATGCGTGGCTGTATCATTAACTCTTGTTCTGAATCCAAGGAGGAGCTAGAGAATTGATCTCCTTCTGAGCTGTCTGCTACACTCTCCTCCTCCCTGTCACTCATGTCTTCTTGGTCAGAGGAGCCTTCATCAGCAGATTCCACCGGGGGCAAAACAGGCCTGCAGCATGTGGATGTCTCCCCCACATCCACAGTCCTTGGGGCAGGAGCTGGGCCAGAGCTAACCACAACAGGTGGTAGGCATAATGGCGCACTTATGCACGTCCCTTGTAGACCTCTTAGGAATGGGGTGAGGATGATTGTAGATAATTTAAGGTTAAAACTTTTGAGGTTTGGGGAAGAAACCACAGAGTCAGGTAGTGCATTCCAGGCATTGATTACTCTGTTGCTGAAGTCGTATTTTCTGCAGTCAGGTTTGGAGCGGTTGACATTAAGTTTGAATCAATTGTGTGCTTGTGTATCGTTGCGGTTGAAGCTGAAGAAATCATTTGGAGGTAGGACATTGTTGTAAATGATTTTGTGAACTGCATTTAGGTCAGATCAAAAGCAACAAAGTTCTAGGCTCTTTAACTGCAAAATTTCAAGTCTGATAAAATATGGTATTCTGTTGCGAGCAGAGAAGTGGTGAACTCTTCTTTTGAAATATTTTTCGACTCTCTTGATTGTATTGATATCTAATATGCAGGGTGGGTTCCAGACAGGCGAGGTATATTCAAGAATTGGTCTAGCAAATGTTTTGAATGCTCTGGTTAGTAGATTAATATTGCCAGAGAAGAAGCTACACAGGATTAGATTAATAACTCTTAGTGCTTTTTTGGCAATGTTGTTACAGATTCCAGCAGCTTGAGCAGATGATACCTACTAGAAAAGGTCAAAGGTCATGAAGGCAGTTTCTGCAAGTGATGTGGTACGTTAAGAGAATGGCAAGACACAAAAGAAACCCTGGCCAACCACTAGGAAAAGGGAAACTCTGCCTGCAAACCTCCACTGCCTTGTGGCTATATCCATCATTGGAAAAGGCTTCAGGAGTAAACCTTGAGGCAAAATCCGGAGCCGGAGTCTAGAAGCCGTTTGTGTCTGTACTGCTATGTTCTGATAACTTCTGCGACGTAGCTTGGACCAATCGTATTGGACTTTGCCATTCCATTGGATTATTTCAGAGATGGGGAGCCTGGGGATCTGCTGCTTGGGTAACAGTCTATCCTCCATACTAACCTACCCAGACTTTTTGCTCTGGGCAATCCAGAGGATGATACCATGGTCTTTCGAGATGGAAGGATGCCAGTGTAAAGGGAGACAAGATCTGGGATAGAAACATAGAAGTCTGACGGCAGAAAAAGACCTCATGGTCCATCTAGTCTGCCCTTATACTATTTTCTGTATTTTATCTTAGGATGGATATATGTTTATCCCAGGCATGTTTAAATTCTGTTACTGTGGATTTATCTACCATGTCTGCTGGAAGTTTGTTCCAAGGATCTACTACTCTTTCAATAAAATAATATTTTCTCATGTTGCTTTTTATCTTTCCCCCAACTAACTTCAGATTGTGTCCCCTTGTTCTTGTGTTCACTTTCCTATTAAAAACACTTCCCTCCTGGACCTTATTTAACCCTTTAACATATTTAAATGTTTCGATCATGTCCCCCCTTTTCCTTCTGTCCTCCAGACTATACAGATTGAGTTCATTAAGTCTTTCCTGATACGTTTTATGCTTAAGACCTTCCACCATTCTTGTAGCTCGCCTTTGGACCCGTTCAATTTCGTCAATATCTTTTTGTAGGTGAGGTCTCCAGAACTGAACACAGTACAGTGATCCCTCGATTTTCGCGATCTCGATCTTCGCGAAACGCTATATCGCGATTTTTCAAAAAATGTTAATTAAAAATATTTTCCCACCCGATGACGTCACTCTCTTCCTTTCTCATCTTTCTTTCTCTCTCTCTTTCTCTATCTTGCTTCTTCCTCTCTCACACTCTCTTCCTCCCTCTGTCATCTCTTTCTTTCCTTCTCTCTCTTTCTCTATCTCTCCCCCTCTTGCTCTCGAGCGGCGCGTGGGCGGCGGGGAAGACCCAGGGAAGGTTCCTTCGGCTGCCCAGCAGCTGATCTGCTCGGCAGCGCCGCAGCAGTGAGGAGCCGAAGATCCGGGTTTCCCCTTTGCGTGGGCGGCGGGGAAACCCGGATCTTCGGCTCCTCACTGCTGCGGCGCTGCTGAGCAGATCAGCTGCTGGGTGGCGGAAGGAACCTTCCCTGGGTCTTCCCAGGTGCGGAAGTAAAAACACCATCTGTGCATGCGCGGCCATGGAAAAAAAGGGCGCGCATGCGCAGATGGTGTTTTTACTTCCGCACCACTATATCGCGAAAAATCGATTATCGCGAGGGGTCTTGGAACGGAACCCTCGCGATAATCGAGGGATCACTGTATTCCAAATGTGGTCTCACCAGCACTCTATATAGCGGGATCATAATCTCCCTCTTCCTGCTTGTTATACCTCTAGCTATGCAGCCAAGCATCCTACTTGCTTTCCCTACCGCCTGACTGCACTGTTCACCCATTTTGAGACCGTCAGAAATCACTACCCCTAAATCCTTTTCTTCTGAAGTTTTTGCTAACACAGAACTGCCAATACAATACTCGGATTGAGAATGCAAATGTTTAGAACACCACTAGGTAGCAGCAGAGAGGTAGTGCTGTTTCTATATTATCCTGCTGTCATATGAGTCATTAGATTTTTCCAGCCCAGAATGGTTGACCGTACTTTCTGAGATGGCAATGAAACCAGCCAGTCATGTATTCGTGGAATACAAATTTACTGCACTTGTACATTCTACTTAGGTTTCATTCAAGGCTTAGCTCCTGATCACAAGTGCCGAATGGAAATAGTTTGGTTTACTTTACCAATGGGTTTTCATTGCAGATTTTCATTGTGCTACTGAGATTGCAGATCCTAACATTTCTTCCACTCTGTTTCAGCCAAACATCAGTTTGCTTACTAAACGAACAGTTGTAAATTACATGGTTAGTTGCATATTCAGCCAGATGATTAGACTTGATCTAGCATTTTTGCTGCCTATAAAGTCTTACTCAAGAAGCAAAAATGGTACCAAAACTAATAGGCACCTTGGATACAATTCCAAAACTTCCGGAGCATCACTTGAACACCATTGGCATTGACAAAATCATAATCAGTCAATTGCAAAAGGCAACTTTATTTGGAACAACTTACATCCTGCAACTAAATCTTTAACACCATCAAACAACTACATCTGCCTATCCCAGGTCCTTGGGAAGGAATTGATATGTGAATAAAAATGTCAAATCCAATATAAACATCTGGATGATTAGGTGAAGAATAATTGGTTCTTGGGAAAAACTATACATAAGATGGCCAACCCTAGATAAAAAACTGGTAGCTGTGGCTTCATATTGTTATGAACAGTTTATTTATTAAATACATGTGCCACCCAATTCCCACTCTGGAATGCTGAAACTTGGTGGTAAGAGCATTTTATGCCAACTCGAAAGGACAATTTTAGGGCTGATTTGAAGCCTTGAACTGGCTCCTAGCAAGGCCAAGTTGTCACTTTTGCAAACAAGCAATTTCTACTGCTGCAGAAGGGAAGAGGATATCACACAATAATTTTATAATAATTTAAATAATGTTACTGCACATATACTTAATTTTATCACATTATATTTTTCAGTTTCATCCATATGTGTGGGCGTTACACTTTCATGTTAAAGTATGGAATATTATAAACCACAAAACTATGGTAGGCAATAGTTCTATCTATTGGGATTTTTTTTTAATGCTGAACATCTCCCATTTTTAGAAAAACTGTTCAAAAATTGGCAGACACTGCTGCAAGGACTGTGGGCTGTGCAAGGTCAATAAATATTTTATAAGCAAAATAAGTTTCTTTAAAAGAAGTCAAATTTAACAGCACTACAGGCTTACATTCTTTTATTTCATTGAATTCTAGTTTACATGATCTGAACAAACATTTACTGTCAATATTTAATTTTAAGAAGTCCAACTCGATCAAGTAAACAAAGCCTTAGAAAGTATAATTTTCTTCCTTGACTAAACTAAACCCATTAAGATTTTAATGCAAGAATGAATGAAAGACAAAGGGTGCATGCTTCTCAAAAGATGAAAGCATGCAGTCCATTTGCATTTTAAAATTAATTGCTGACCTAATTATTTGTCAGTAGAGGCATAAATTAAGTAAATATAACTTACAGTAAGGCTTCAAGACACCCAGAGGAGTTCGACTCCCCCAGAGTAAATTGTAATTGTCCAGCGTGACAATCTATTTCTGCTGTCATTTCATGACCGAAGGAAAAAATTCTGGGAAACTGTATCATATGGAGACACGAGAGGGAATGATAGACTTAGATCTCTTGTACAAAGGGATGAGAAACTAGAAGTCACCAGAGAACATCTGAAGGAGCAGCTTTGATTTTAGAAAAAGGAGATACGCTTCCCATGCCTACTTAGATGGAATTTATAATGCTGATGAAAAAGAGCACTGATGAGCTCTTATGTAACCTGTATGCCTCAGATGAATTAGCTATTCATACCCCTAAATAAGAATAATTTTCCATGCAGGCCAGGAATTATGACAATAGTTGTGCATCTCGTCTTGCTCTCGGTATGTTCACTAAGAGCCAATGGCAATTAAAAACAATACTCATCATAAAATCAGTGTCCCTGGAGTAGGCTAGCTTGTAGAAGCAGATGGAATTAACTGTCTCTCCATCATGACAAGATAGTAGGTAATCAGCTTCATTTGACATGGGGATGGCGCACTGGTTAGCATGCATTACTGCAGGTGACTTCTGCTGACTGCCGGTTGCTTGCAGTTTACCAGTTCAATTCTTACCAGCTCAAAGTTGACTCAGCCTTTCATCTTTCCAAGGTCGGTAAAATGAGGATTCAGATTATTGGGGGAAAAATGCTGACTCTGTAAAATGCTTAGAGAGGGCTGTGAAGCCCTGTGAAGTGGTATACAAGGCTAAGGGCTATTTCTGCTATTACATAACACAGACTTCCTGGGTCCATTACATTTGGATTAAGATCTATCCTTTCCGACTACAGAATTCTGAAAGATTGCACTTAATCAGTTTTTAGCATGTATTTTAAGCTACTGAGGGATAGTATTTATTGAATTTATTGGATGCCCATCTTATAAAGGGGAACTCTAGTGTCAAGCACAGGGAAATCAGAAAATCCAGGCATTTCAAATGGATATGAAGATTTATTGCACGTTTATGCTCTATATGAGAATCTGAACTACTGACAATCTGAACTACTAATAGAGTTAATAGGCGGTAGATAAAAGTAGGTGGAATTCAAATTGGGTTGGACCTAGATCCATTGTGGATAGGGAGGGACTTGAGACTGATGATGCATTTGACTCCTCTTTGGGCTCAGCTTGGTCACTTCCTACATCTGGGTTGCAATGTCAAAAAGATACTGTGCAAATCTATGCACAATACAAATTAAACACTATAAAATTACAAGTATTCAACCCTAACTGAAAGATGAAGAGGGGTGGAGTAGGATGAGCAGGGGCGGAGGTGAGGTCTGTTATTAATCTATCAATCAATATTCAAAGAGACATTGAAACTCTGGAGAAGGTGCAAAAAAGAGCAACCAAGATGATTAGGGGACTGGAAACCAAGACTTACGAAGAGAGACTGAGGGAATTGGGCATGGACAGCCTAGAGAAAAGGAGGGCCAGAGCGGACATGATAGCAGTCTACAAGTATACGAGGGGATGTCACAGAGAGGAGGGGATCACTTTATTCCCCAGGGCACCAGAGGGCCGGACGAGGAACAACGGCTGGAAGCTGACCAAGGAGAAATTCAACATGGAGATAAGGACGAACTTCCTGACAGTCAGAGCGATCAACCAATGGAACAACCTACCAGTGGACGTTGTGAACTCCAATACTCTGGACATTTTTAAGAGAAGATTAAACTGCCACTTGGCTGGTGTGCTATAGGGTTCCTGCTTGGGCAGGGGGTTGAACTTGATGGCCTTCATGGTCTCTTTCAACTCTAACAACAATAGACAATAGCCCCAATGTGAAGCCTCTCCATCAAAGTCCTAAGCTAATTGTCAGAACCAGGACTTTAAGTTCTTGTGGAAGGTTAGCTGGAGCAGACTTCAATCCAGGGACAAGATGTTTCAAGGGGTAGGAGCGATGACAGAGAAGGCTATTCCTCTAGACTAGGGGTGGGCAATTAATTTTGCCATGGGGCCGCATGAGAAATTGGGATGGTTTTAGAGGGCCGAACTAATATAATTAACTCAGTTCTACCCATTACTGTAAAGACCCAGACCTTGGCCTGACCTAAACACCCAGACCCACTCTACAGACCCCTAATTGTTTGCTTTACAGCCACACGGTGCATCACTGTCACTGCGCTAGAGTGTTTGTGTGGTTTCTGTGCTCGGCCGCTTTTGGTAGGAGGTCGGGGTCCGCTCTAGTGTGAGGATGAAAGAGCTCACCACATCTACCAGACTCCTCCGGTTCCTGCTTTCTTCATGATTCATCAGGAAAGCAGGAACCGGAGGACTCCAGGCAGATGCGGTGAGCTCCTTCATCCTTGCACTGGAGCAGACCCCGACCTCGCGGACCAGTCACAGATAGCGGGCGGGCCGTATGCGGCTCACGGGCCACCCTTTGCCCAAGTCTGCTCTAGACCATGCCAGCCAGAACACCCTGGTCGAATGGGCCCTGCAACATCACTTCTATACTGGCATGGATAGGGCAGATCAATCCCATTGGTATGGCAACTTTTTATTTACAAAATAATGAAAGTAAAATTCTAATGAAAATTAAAAGTTACTGGCATTTTGTAAAAAGTCAGTTGCAGCAGGAAACTGGGAGTAGAGCAATGGCATTGCGCAGAATACATGTGATCCATCTTTTTAATACTCATGCCTTTCTATGGCTGTTTCAGAAGATTCTATGGCTGTTTCAGAAGATTTTCAAAGTTGTATTTGCGAATAGGTGCATGGACAACTATTTTGATTTTCTGGAGAGAAAATCCAGGAAAACCATTCAAACCAGCTTTGCAAGCTTGGAAAAAAACCAAAGTTGTCCTTACGAACTATAGAGAGGGGTGTCTTATGGCAAAACACCAAATATGCAATGTTCTACTCGAGCGGTGTCAAACTTGATTTCATTGAAGGCCTCATCAGGTTGTGTTTGACCTCAGGGTCAGTGGGTGTGGCTGGCCTGGATGTGACCAGCTCAATGTCCGTTTCAATATCAAGGCTCCATTTTCTACTGTGAGGGGCTCTGTTTCTGCTGGCAGAGGGCTGCAGGAAGCCGTTGGGGCTCAAAATAGAGTCCGGGAAGGCCACCTGCAGCCCTCCAGCCTTCTACCTTCTCTGGCAGAGGCACTGCGACCTAGCCCTTTGCTGTTTCCAGGGTGGCCCCAAAGGCCAGATCTAAGCATTTTGGCCTGCAGGCCTTGAGTGTGACACCCCTGTTCTATTAGTTACACCCATGAGAAGGAATAAAAAAAAGTCAAGATTGCAGAATTGATCCCTTTTTATAGGAGAATATTTTTAAAGTATTTTTATATTTATTATTTTGAGTGTAAGTTGCCCAGAGTCACTTTGCAGAGTCAGATATGGGGTTATACAAACAAACAAGCAAGCAAACAAGCAAGCAAACAAATAATAAATGTGACTTAAGTAAAATCATTAAAGAAATATGACACAAAAAGAAGGATAAGGCAGGTTCATTGTGCAAGTACAGCTGCCATGTTGGTTTTTAAAAAATTCTCTGCAATCTTAACCATGAGAATGAGAAAAATGAAACTGCCATGGGACACTGGTTAAAGATCCCCATCCCCAACCCCAGTTTCAGAATTTGCTGGACTATATCTTGCAAAGGCTATGCTGGCTAGAGGAAAAATATAAAGTCCAGAAAATTTGGTTATGGCCCCCTTTCATTATGAATATCTTGGGATGATTCCAAATTTATTATTAGATAAAAGGTTATAAAAAAATCATACATTACCTCAAGCAGAGATTGTGATCTACTGAACAGCCAATCAAATAAATAAATATCCAGAAATGTCTTGGTGTTTAGTTTTATAAAAAAAGCTGGAGTCTGATTTTTCTTTCCTTTTCTTTTTTAATTCCAGGGGAACTGCTATAAACCATCTGTAACAGTCACCCATTATTATGAAAGGAAGCTAAGAAAACATAGATTCATAAGTTCACATTCAGGCTTGATTCAAGAAAAGGCTTGATTCAAAGGCGTGACCAAAATAGTACTTTGAAAGAGTCCACGTATAATGGAGGACAGCAGTTTTTCATCGTATTTCAGACACACGAACTATTCAGTTTGGGGTTTCCCCCTTCTACTTCATATTATCTTCTCTTTTGTCTTCCGTTGGCATTGGTAAACCTGCTTGTAGGATATTTTACTGATCTTTTCAACTCATTAAATACAGTTGTCATAATAGTGAGGTTGCAAATGCATGTCAAACTCTGTAAGCAATGTCAAAATAAAGCAACCACTTTTTTAAAAAGAAATGGTTTCAAACCTTTGAACCTCTCCTTGAGTAATATGGAAATTCTTTTTATCTTGTTGTTTTTGACAACACAGATTGTTTTGCAGTAATGAAAATCTTCCTGAAAAACAAAACATCCTCTCTCACAATGATTAAATATAAAAAAGGGGAAAAAAAGGAAGGAAGCTACAAAACTACAGTAAACTGGCTTTTCAGTAGCTTAAAATGTTTGGGTATTGAGGACCCCAAATTGGAATTAGAATTAGAATTCTTTATTGGTCAAGTATAGATTAGATTAGATTTAGATTTATTGGATTTATGTGCCGCCCCTCTCCGCAGACTCGGGGCAGCTCACAACAATAGTAAAAACAGTACATAGTGACACATCCAATACCCATCAATCCAATTACAATTTTAAGTTAAGAAATTCATAAAACAACCCCAATATATGTAAAAAACAAGCACACAATCAATCAAATACCAAAACAACATGGGCAAGGGGGAGATGTTTCAGTATGATTGGACACACGAGGAATTGAGACCCGCTTCCCCCTAGCCCTAGGCCTTTACAATTCTATGCATGGTATGTATGTATGTATGTTTGGGGTTTTTTTTAATATATTAATGGGCTTTTAATTATTTCTAACATCAGACTACTATTGTACACTGCTTTATTGTTGCTGTTAGCCCCCCCGAGTCTCCGGAGAGGGGCGGCATACAAATCCAATAAATAAGTAAGTAAGTAAGTAAGTAAGTAAGTAAGTAAGTAAGTAAGTAAGTAAGTAAGTAAGTAAGTAAGTAAACAAATAAACAACTAAACAACTAAACAACTAAACAACTAAACAAATAAATAAATTTGTATTTGGTGCATATGCTCTCAGTGTACATAAAAGAAAGTTGTCATTTGATACTTACGGTAGGTCTAGAGCAAAATAACAATGAAAAAATGTGATAACACTTTTAAAATGCAGTGTTTATAGAAATATAATTTATAATTATAATTTTCAGTCAAAACAGAACACTTTTCCCTATTCCAAATATCTTTACACTGACATATTATTTTTATAGCATTGAAATAAAATTCCAGTGAATATGATACCATGGCTAGCTAATGTATTTCCACAAAAAACTAAAATGGCTTGGGTTTTTAAGTTTTATTAATTGCATTATATGCATTTAAGTCTAGACTGGTACTAATAAACTGGTAGAGTTGATTTTCAGTCTGAGAAGAAACTCCACTAGTTTATTAGTAAAAGACATTCTTTTAAAAGAGACAAAAAAATCTTTAGCCTATCTGTTTTTCCAGACAGTTATAAGACAACAGGGAAGAGAACTAGAGTGATTACTGTCATTGCCAAATCTTGATGTGTGTGAGTGTGATAGCTGATGGGAACATGCCAATAACCTACATAAGAAAGCAGAAATGGATATTTAATCAACAAACATCTCTTTGTAACATTGCTGACCACTACTTTACTTACTTATGTGAGAAGACTGCAAAACTCAAGCAAATGCACACACAAATTGATAAATCAATTGAAATAAAATAGAGCAAACAAAAACAAACTACTGGTAGAATAATAAAATATGCAATACCTAAGAGTAAATAAAATTTAATTTTTTTGGAATAAAATATTATGTGACTAATGAATGAAATACTTCATTACTGCAGTAAACTGCATAGTAAGGATTTAAGATGTGATTCTGTGATCCTTTCACAAATCTTTGTGACAGTACCAGTCAGAACAAATATTTAAATTTCATGCAATCAGTATAATTTACTACTATCAAATAAACCTTATTTTATAAAATATTGAGTTTACTAAATATAATAAAATTGTGGTTTGCTCTCTTAGATAGAAACATGATTCATGTCACATGATTTTTAACTGTATCTGCAAACCGATATTTTATATAACTTTAATTCAGGGTGTTCAGGAGTTTGATAAATATCCCAAAACAATTAACAATTCAACAGAAGGACTGTTGAACCCCTAGTATATCAACCTAGTTTTTAATACATACTTAGAAAAATTGAAATAAAAATACAATGTTTTATTTCTTCTAACAATATTGAG
The DNA here is from genome assembly GCF_031021105.1 of Erythrolamprus reginae. Classification (NCBI taxonomy): domain Eukaryota; kingdom Metazoa; phylum Chordata; class Lepidosauria; order Squamata; family Dipsadidae; genus Erythrolamprus; species Erythrolamprus reginae. The sequence goes on along the minus strand of NC_091953.1, from coordinate 100,687,515 downwards.
TCTCTGCTTTGATTGCCCTGAAAATAATAATAATAATAATAATAATAATAATAATAATAATAATAATAATAAGTTAATAATTATTGGCAACTTTACCTGGAACAACTTATATCTTGTGACAATACCTTTAACCTCATAAAACATTCACATCTGACTATCTCAGATACCTTGAGAAAGATTCAATAAGTATAAAAATGCCAAATCAAATCTAAACATACAGCTGATTGTGTAACAAACCACAATAACCATAATAATAAAAGTAATAGAAAATGAAGAAGCTAAAATGATCTGAGACTCCAGTTCAAACTGACAGAACCTGGCACATAACACCACAGATTTAACAATAGTTGGTAAAAAAAAATTAAAAGTCAGGATGGTAGATGTGTCAGTATCTGTAGATAGGAAAATAGAATAGAAAGAATTAGAGAAGATAACACAATATAAAGACCTACAAACAGAAAGAGAATGACTGTACCAAGAGAAAGCAATGATAGTACCAATATTAATAAATGCTTTGGGTGCAATCCCAAAGCAATTGTAGCATTATCGGAACACCATTGGCATTGATAAAAATGACCATCAGTTGATTGCAAAAAACAACTTTATTTGGAAAAAGCTTACGTCTTGTGTCAATATCTATAACTCCATCAAATATCCACATCTGCCTGTCTTCAGTTCTTGGGAAGGATTTGATAAAATGCCAAATCCAGTCTGAACATCTGGATGACTGTATGACAAACCAAAATAACCATCATAACTTGCCTTTCCATTTGGCAACAAAGTTGAGTAATTCATCAATATGCTTGACTTAATTTAGGATTGCTCAGTATATATATATATATACTACTTGATTTAAGCAACAACCACTCAGATAGTTTGTAATTGTAAAATTTAAATAAATTGACTAACTCATTAATTATCATTATCCTTTCTTGTTTTTTGAAAAAAAATCCTTGCCATTCAGAAGTAAAGACTTCATAAAGAGCAGGCCTGGCCGTTGTCTTTAAATTTGACAGACTCAGCATTTGGATAGCTACAGGACTGCCTTGTCAGGATGGAATGCAGGACAGGTCCAAATGAAGAAGATGATGGGCAGAACAACACAATGCAAGACCAATTGGTTCCACATGTGGGCCAAGGCTCCATATACACTTCACATCGTGATACCCATTCTTCATCTTGCTGAATTTGATCCTGCAATATAAGTCCTGCCTTTTGGTTTATCTGAAAAAGGGATAGATGAAGGATGAGTGGAAACACCCTTTCCCTCACTGAGTAGTAGTCTATGTGATTTGTGTCATTATGGGACACTTCTTTGTGGAGATAGGGGACGCTCTAAAAGAGAGAATATATATGTACATTTTGCTGTAGTATGGGAAGGTATTCTTTGCTGAAATATTGGTTGGGATATGGAACACTCCTTAGCCTCAATCTTTCAACATGCTATTAGGGACATATGTTTTTTTTCCCATAGAGCACATAAAATGTATATTTTATTTTATGTACGCTGAGAGCATATGCACTAAGACAAATTCCTTGTGTGTCCAATCACACTTGGCCAATAAAATTTTATTCTATTCTATTCTATTATCTGTTGATCATGAGATGTCAAGTTGGTTAGATATTATCTTGCTATCTCATCTTGAGACTTGCAAGGTGATAGACCCAGACATTAATGGGCTGCTGCCCCCTTGGGAGGGGGGGATGCAGTAGGAATAGTAGGTTTATGCACTATTTATTGAATGCTTAATAGTTTTTAAATTGTCCTTCCTTCTCTAGTACCTTAGTATGATCCTTCATTACTTTTAAAATAGGAAATAATTAAATAGTATGTTTTTACCCATCAATGCTTTAATCCGTTTTATCATTATCCAGAACTGAACTTTTATAGCAATGAAAGAAATTTGAGTTACTTGCCTCATCTGTTATCATATCATATTGAACCTTGTGAGTTCAGTACAGAACCTTAAAATGTTACTGTGCTCCTCAACAAATAATGCTGTCTCTCATTTTTCCTTTTTGTAGCTATTCAAATAATGTGACTTAATCAACTGAAAAAGAGTCTAAGCACCTATTTGAAAACTTATCTTGGTTGGTAAGTCACTCCTACCCAGTCACATAATTATCAGGCCACACCCATAAAATAAGCCACAGTGTGGCAATAAAAAGTTTGGCAGCCCATCACTGGACCCAGACCCAAACCAGACAGGCAGACAGACAGACAGACAGACAGAAACACACACACAAACACACATACATTATTATTATTATAGTAATAGATAAGCAGAAATATTATGACAAGGGGCTCCCTAAAATATAACTACAAAAATATAAGTAACATTTAGAAATAAAAACCACCAAGATTGTTAAGATTAGGCAGGCAAATTGGGATGGCTGGCTGCCCAGCAGGGAGTTGGATGTGTCAACTTACCTTGAGCGTATTGTAGCGCTGTCTTTCTATAATCTATCAAAAGATCTTTCCAGAGTTTGCAAAATATGCTTGTCATTACAGCCATCTTCTCTTCTTACAACTGTAAGTATTTAACTTTTGCTTTGTAGTCACTTTATAAGCCCAAGTTCTTACATTGGCTTGTTTGGACAAAAGCAACATTATTCTTCCACAATAAAACATTAAAACTATTTATGTTTTTAATTATAAAATGGGACCAAAAAACCTTTATCTAAGAATTGAGAGATCATAAGATAAAACCAAATTAAGTTCTTTTAAAATGCAGATATGAAACTACTAATTACCTTTTAAAATAAGACAAGAAATGAGAAGATTTTTATTTATTGTCAAATGAAATTAAAAATTTCCATAAGTTAGAATTGTATAATTCAAGACATTTTGAAGCAATGAAATAAGTATCTTTAGAGCAATGGAGGAGAGAGATTTTGAAATATATTTGGAAATTTTGGTATATATTTGACACAGTATTTTAATTTTTAGTGTAACTAAGAAATAGAAAGTGGATTATTTTAAAAAAAATGTAATAGACTGGCACTGGAGTACAGTGATCCCTCGATTTTCACGGTTTCGATATTCGCAAAACGGCTATACCACGGTTTTTCAAAAAATAATAATTTAAAAATAGTCCACGGTTTTTTTTCTATACCACGGTTTTTCCCGCCCTATGACGTCATACGTCATCACCAAACTTACGTGGCGAGAGATTTTTTATTACAAAGTAGCTGGATGGGGAACTTCCCCACCTTTAATTGTACCCACGGTGGGGGTTTTCTAAAAAAACTTTCTTCCAGGTGTTTTCCGAAAAACACCTCTAAAACTTTGATCTGTTGATTATACAGCCCGGCTCTCCAAACCCTACTTCTCTCATCTCTCTCCTTATCCCCATCAATGCCCCCTCCTTTTATTGCCTCCGAAGACGAAAACTGCCCCGACTCTTACCATAGTCCCCTTGAACCCCTGATGTACACCGGAGCGTCAAAAATCCCAGTTGTTGGTACCCCACTTTCTGCGGCCTTGAAGCGGGGAGGGGGAGGATGGATGGGCTCCAGTCTCAGCCCCGTTGGTGAACTCGACTCAGCCGATCTGCCACCTGGGAAGCTTCGCGCTCTCCTCCGAACAGAGGCGCCCGCAAGGCAGTGGGAACCGAGTCAAACAGCCCCGCGGAGCAGGAGTTGCGGGGATGGGAAGGGGGGGAGGAAGAAAGGTGTGTTTGCGTGCGTGTGTGTTGGGGGGGGGAGCAGGCAATTGCGGGGTCTCTTGTTGCCCCTTCCTCTTCTTCCCAAGAAAGAAAATACACAGCCCCACTCGCTCAAAAAGCCCAGATGCTCGGAGAGAGGAAGGGAGGGTGGAATAAATGAAGGCTGGCGTTCTCAACCGAATGAAAGAAAAGGAGGAAAAGTCGCTAAGAAGAGGCAATCCCAGCGGCGGTGAAAACAAAATCTGGAGGAACTTGCGGCGATTCCTGCCCTTCGGTGCTGCCCCGATCTTTTTTTTCCAAACTGCGTTTGTGCAGAAAGAAACACCGGGGGCTCTTCTTTGAACACTCTCGGCTGCCCAAACTGCCCTGCCAACTTTCGTCGCTCCCCGCCTCCAACTTCAAGCCCTTGCGTGGCCATGGAAAAAGGGCGCGCTTGCGCAGATGGTATTTTTACTTCCGCACCGCTACTTCGCGGAAAATCGATTTTCATGGGAGGTCTTGGAACGTAACCCCCGTGAAAATCGAGGGAACACTGTATATCTATTAACAGGTTTGAATTGTCAGCTATTGAATTCTAATAAAGGTAGCATCTTTTCCTTTATAATATATATGTATGTTTTAATCTCCAGGCCCCTAATCATCTTTGTTGCTCGTCTCTTCACTCTTCCTAGAGTCTCAACATCTAGATCATCTAGATCAGTGGGATGACTTGCTTTCAGAAACTGAGAACTAGAAGAACTCCAAGGTCCCTTCCAACTCTGTTATTTTATTATTCTGATCATTCTTGATCTTAAATAGATTAGAAATGCATGCTTTACAAGGAGAAAACATGAATCCATTCTCATTTAGATGTTATGTATGAAACTGCTTACAAGGTTTCACCCAGGTCCAAAGTTTGAGCGGAACAATGCTCAAATGCTATTGGCTGTAACATCTGACAGCTTCCTATAAAAGCGCTAGCTGTCAGACTACAAGTTGCTGGTTTTACAGAGAAGTGCCTAGTAAAGAAGTTCCTTTGAAGTCTGTCTCCTGTTGTTATTCTCACTACCAGACAGGTAACCTACCATTTCCAGTAAGCCCCTTCTGTGTAGATAGTGGTCCAGATTGTGCGATATAGTTTGGCAATAGTTGGCAGCAGCTTCAACCACATCAACACAAGAGCATGCAACAGATTCAAACTTAATATTAACCGCTCCAAACTTGACTGTAAAAAATATGACTTTAACAATCGAGTTGTCAAAGCGTGGAACTCATTACCGGACTCAATAGTGTCAACCCCTAACCCCCGACATTTCTCCCTTAGACTATCCATGATTGACCTCTCCAGGTTCCTAAGAGGTCAGTAAGGGGCGTATATAAGTGCACTAGTGTGCCTTTTGTCCCCTGTCCAATTGTCTTTCCTTTATCTCATATATCATATATATTTTCTTCCTTTCATATATCTTCTTCTCTATTTTTACATATTATCTTTATATATATTACTTCATGTCTATTCTCTTCCATATGTATTTTGTATTGGACAAATGAATAAATAAAATAAATAAATAACGCTAAATTGTGGTCGCTGCGGTGGCTTGTAAGTTCTTGTGGGACCAGCACGATTTTGCTGCTGCACCTGTGGAGGCAGCAAAATTGCACCCGTGTTTTCGGCGAGCTTTTACCTGTGGCTCCGTGTGCGATTTTGCTACCTCCACAGGAGCAGCAGCAAAATCGCGCTGGTCCCGTAAGAACTTACGAGCCGCGGCAGCGAGTGCAATTTAGCATTCCAGCTCATAGTCCACCACCGCTTGGCAGGAACAGTTTCTGCATTCCTGTTAGAAGATGACCAAGGAATATCCACTGAATTGAAAAGACAACAGGAACCAGCTTTGTAAACAGCCTCTGTGTATGAACATCTCAGGTGTTCAAGGACTAGCTGTACAAATCAGTACAGAATCTTTTTGAACGGTTCTTAAATATTCTTGCCCTTATATAGCCAGTAAACATTTCTAATGGAGGCTGCCAAGACTCAACCAGCTTTAGCAGTTTCTGGAGAACACATAGACTCAGTGCGCTCCCATTTTTTGTTTGTTTGTTTGTTCTCCTAGTGGACTCAGGGCAGCTTAACAGCAATAAAAACAATTACAAAGTTAAAATACCCCAATACATTAAAAAAAACCTAAGTAAAAAATTAAAACCCAGTATAAATTTCATATAGTCATCACTCATTCATACTACTGTCCGGAGCGGAGAACTATCACTCAACGGCCCCAGGCTTACTGGCATAAGTGTGTTTTCAACACCTTTTGGAAGGTGTGGAGGGTGGGGGCAGTATGCATCTCTAAGGGAATTGATTCCAAAGGACCAGGACTTCAACAGAGAAGGCTCTTCCCCATGGTCCTGCCAACCGGCATTGCTTGGCCAGCGGGACTTGGAGAAGGCCAACCTTGAGATTCTCCCTACTCCAATGAAGTCTTCCAAGCAAACTGTAGTGTGGAAGACCTGAGCTTTATAATTTATATCTCTGCAGTGCAGATCAATGCTTCACTAGCTCAATTCCCCCTTCTTACCTTCTGCATAAAAAGAGCCTTGCTGATAGCCAATACTAATATTGAATGACATAAGTGCTAAAGCCCACTGGAACAATATCGCCAAAAAAAGCTTCTAGAGTTGTTAACCTGATCCTATGCAGCTCCTGCTCAGGCAATCTCACACTACTCACAAGAGCCTACAAAACTTTTGCCAGACCCATCCTAGACTACTGCTCATCTGTCTGGTACCCATACCACATCTCAGACATCAACACCCTTGAAAATGTCCAAAGATATTTCATCAGAAGAGCCCTTCACTCCTCCACTTGAAACAGAATATCCTACAAAAATAGACTAACAATCCTGGGCCTAGAAAGCCTAGAACTACGGTGCCTAAAACACGATTTGAGTATTGCCCACAAGATCATATGCTGCAACGTCCTACCGGTCAATGACTACTTCAGCTTCAACCGCAACAACACAAGAGCATGCAACAGATTCAAACTTAATACGAACCACTCCAAACTTGACTGTATAAAATATAATTTCAACAATCGAGTTATCGAAGCGTGGAACTCATTGCTGGACTCAATTGTGTCAACCCCTAACCCCCAACATTTCTCCCTTAGACTCTCCACGATTGACCTCTCCAGGTTCCTAAGAGGCCAGTAAGGGGCGTACATAAGTGCACTGGTGTGCCTTTCGTCCCCTGTCCAATTGTCTTTCCTTTCTCTCACCTATCATATATATTCTATTCCTTTCATATATCCTCTCCCCTAAGTTCACTTTACCCTTATATATATTACTACATGTCTATTTTTCTTCCTATGTATTTGTGTATTGGATAAATAAATAAATAAATAATAAATAAATAAATAAATAAATCCTTCTCCCTACCTTAGCTACGTGCACACAGGATGCCATCCTCTTTCCTTTGGTCTTTCGCAAGTTGATGTTGCCACCTCCTGAGTCATGAAACTATTTGTGGGAATGACTCTAGAGAAGGTGGATTGCAGAGAAAAAGGTGCAAATTAATAATACTGAAGGAAAAAGAAAAGAGGCTTTTCTTCAGCGTCCTGCAACCTGGAGGAAAATTTTCTTCAGGTTGTGTTTTTCTTTCCCATCCTGCAGAAAATTCTCCTTTCATCATTTTTTTTAAAAGCAAGAGCTGTTTTGGGGCAGGACATGAAAGCAAATGGAAGGTCAAAGGCAGGCATTAAGAGTAGCCAAGGAGGCTCTTGCCTGGCTCTGTTTCATCCCCCATGTCCAAGCTTTTCCAATCAGCAGGTAGAACAGGTTGTACCTTTCAGTCACCTCATTTTCTCCTTGATGGCAAGCACTGTATCTTCAGCCATCACATTTGCATTTCAAACTGCCACATGGCTGCAATTGATTAATTATTTATCATGCTTTCATGAAGAAGAAGAAACTGCTCTGGCTTCCCTCCCTCCCTCCCTAACTCCAACATTATGAAACTTCAATTATTTTGATTTGGGCATGCATGCACAGTTCACTTTTAAAACAAAATAACCATACACATTCACGTCCACGAGCACACAGTTATGGTCCTGTGCTTAAAGGTTGCTATTTAAGTGCATTGTTAATTTATTTTATTTATTTATCTTTCAAATTTATAGGCCGCCCTTCTCCAAGCGGACTTTGGGCGGTTTACAACAATAAAAAAGAATTGCAAAGTTAAAATACCCCAATACATAGAATAAAAACAAGTAAAACAAGTATTACTGCAATGCTCTCTACATGGGGCTACCTTTGAAAAGTGTTCGGAAACTTCAGATCGTGCAGAATGCGGGCGCGAGAGCCATCGTGGGGCTCCCTAGATTCGCTCACGTTTCTGCAACACTCCGTGGCCTGCACTGGCTGCTGATCGGTTTCCAGTCACAATTCAAAGTATTGGTAATGACCTTTAAAGCCCTACATGGCATTGGGCCAGAATACATCTGGAACCGCCTTCTACCGCACGAATCACAGCGGCCGATAAGGTCCCACAGAGTTGGCCTTCTCTGGGTCCCATCGACCAAACAATGTCGTTTGGCGGGCCCCAGGGGAAGAGCCTTCTCTGTGGCAGCCCCGGCCCTCTGGAATCAACTCCTCCCAGAAATTAGAACGGCCCCCACCCTCCTTGTCTTTCGCAAATTACTCAAGACCCACCTTTATCGCCAGGCATGGGGGAGTTAAGATATTCCTTCCCCCTAGGCCATTACAAGTTATGCATGGTATGTTTGTGTGTATATTTGGTTTTTATAATAAGAGTTTTTAGTTGTTTTATTAATTGGATTGTACATGTTGTTTTTATCATTGTTGTTAGCCGCCCTGAGTCTGCGGAGAGGGGCGGCATACAAGTCCAATAAATAATAATAATAAAAAAATAATAAAAAAATTAAAACCCAATATAAATGTCAGACAGTCATCACTCATATTACTGGCCAGAGTGATGAAATATCACTCAATGGCCCCAGGCCTGCTGGCTTAAATGTGTTTTCAACGCCTTTCGGAAGCAAGGAGGGTGGGGACAATATGAATCTCTGGAGGGGGGGGGGGGTTGATCCCAGAGATTCCAGCAACAGAGAAGGCTCTTCCTCACAGTCCCGCCAGTCGACATTGCTTGGCTGATGGGATCTGGAGAAGGCTGACTGGGATATGTGAGGCAGAAGATGGTCCCATAAATAATCTAGGTCTAAACCATGTAGGGCAATTAACAATTAATGTTAATTGTTAATTGTTCATCCAAGGAGGCTGTACTTTTCAGGACCAAGCTCAAGTGTAAGGAATTGAACAATATTTTTTCAGTTTAGATTCAGCTCCTCTCCTGCTTTGGATTCACTTATTGGACAAGATGTCCATTTCAGTGGCAATTGAATATTTGCAAATTTACAGAGTGGGGTAAATAAGCTGAAATTAGATTCTTAGAGCTACTCATTTTGGGACTTGGATATGTTCTACTGGCAGAACTGTGATTTTTAAAGGTATTTATTCTCACTTAAATAAATGAGCAGTAGTATCAGCTGGGGATAGAGACAAATGTATGTTTGTCATATCAACCAATGCATCTGAAGAGCCTTGGTCTCTTCAGCCTTGAAAGATGGCATTTAAGGGGTGACTTGATCGAAGTGTATAAAATCATGCATGGGATAGAAAATGTGGATAGAGAAAAAATATTTTCTCTATCACACAATACTAGGACAAGGGGGCACTCCCTAAAGCTCATAGGGAAGAAAGTGAGGACAAATCAAGGGAAATATTTCTTCACCCAGAGGGTTGTTGGTTTACGGAATTCACTTCCAGAAGAGGTCATGACAGCTGTCAGCCTTGATAGCTTCAAGGCAGGATTAGACAGATTCATGGATGCCAAGTGTGTCGGTGGTTATTGAAACGGATGTCCATGTGCCGCCTCTATGTTGGTTGAGGCAGGCAGGATTCCCTTGAGTACCATTTGTTGGGGGTCAAGGGAAAGGGAGGGTTTTGCCTTCTCTTTCTGCTCAAGATCCCCATGGACAATTGGTGGGCCACTGTGTGACACAGAATGCTGGACTCGATGGGCTTTGGCCTGATTCAGCATGGCTCTTCTCATGTTCTTATGTAAAATGATAGGTTGAGCTGAACAAGGAAAGGACTTGGGATTGCCCACAAATGCTCCAGACAGTTGCTCCTTATAAGGAGGCTGCCAAACAGTTGTCTCCTATAGGTTTAAAGCTCTGGAAGATGAGGTAATAGTCAACTTACTTAAACTGCAGACAGCCTTTTTAGGGACATAAGGTTCATATACTTCTTTCTTAAACACTTTTTGAAATTGCTTGTTAACAGCTTTTCAAATACTAGGAGCCTTCAGAATGACTATTTTGTTTTAATTACACCAGGTGAGTTTCCTTTAATCCTTAGGAAATGAAATTTTAAATACAAATTTAAAAACTTAAAATTTTCGGGAGGGGGGCAGGGGGTGGAATAAACAGCAAAATGGTGATTAGAATGTTGATTATGAAAAGGTACAAACAGATTAAGGCTCCAGATGGATTTGAAACAAGATTTTGAAACTAATTAAAAGAAACCTTCCCATAGGAAAATGCTGTTGTTTTGAATACTTTTTTTCTTTAAAAAGATAAGATTGGATTTTGAAGGTTGGACACTAGAGGGAACCAAAAGGAACGAATAATTATAATTAAAGGAGAAGAACGTTTAAATTAAATTATGACTACAAAATAGAGCAAAACATTTTAACATTGGACATATGGAAAGATATTTGAGAATAAAGGATCCAGAATTTTAGAAATACCTCCCAATATAAATAGATTGGTTTTAGAAGATTACCAGGATTCTTTGAAAATAAGACTGTTGTATATATTTTTTTGAACCCTGAAATAAGCACTTGGCCTTATTGCCATGACTCAAAAGCCCCATTGGGCTTATTATCAGGGGATGCCTTATTTTGGGGGAAACAAGGTCTATAGAAGTCAATATACCGGATAGGATCGATTGGCTTTCTTTTGCCAATGGGGACTGCAGTACTGGTTGATATCATTGATCAATCTTTAGGTCTTTTTGTGGATGCTTTCTATCAAGTGACTATGACATCTATGACTTTCTTGGTCCACCTGCCATCAGTTCTTCTTGCTATACGACCAGCCCATTTCCATTTCAATTCTTTTACTCTCTTGATGACAGTAAACTCATATACTTTCGTTTGTTCTCTAATCCATGTGTAGATGTTTTTGTCTTGCATTGTAATGCTGATCATGTCTTCCTAGCTCTTCTTCATAGCTTTTGTATCAATTGTGAGGTTAGTGTCCATGTTGGAACAGGTCACACACATTGATTGAAAACTTTTCTCTTCAAGCATAAGGGGAGTTTATTCTTGAAAATTATGCTTAGCTTTTGAATGCCTGCCAACCACATTTATTTATTTATTTATTTATTTATTTATTTATTTATTTATTTATTTATTTATTTATTTATTTATTTATTTATTTATTTATTTATTTATTTATTTATTTATTTATTTATTTATTTATTTATTTATTTATTTATTTATTTATTACTTAGATTTGTATGCCGCCCCTCTCCGAAGACATTTAACATGCCATTCAATTTCCTTCATTGTATCACTTTCCACTGACGTCCATTGGCTAAGATATATGTAGTGGTCTACTATGTCTAGTTCGTTTCCAGATATATATGAAAAAATTCTTTCTTCGGTGAATTTATTAAACACAATTTGGCTCTTTTTCAGTATACCAATATACCTTATACCAGTATATATTGTAGACTGGAGATATAAATGAAATCAGCTGATGTTTTAACAAACTAAAAGGGTAATGTAGATAACTTTCTTATATTGAATTTATTTGTTAAAAGATATTTGTTACAGTTTGGAAGAATTTTGTGAGAAAGGACAAAGAAAGAAAAACAAGGTGAAAAAAAATCCAAATCCTAGGATATTATTTGATGGGATTAAGGAACAAGATTGTTAAAGGTGAAGGGAAGATGCAGCTTTAAAATTTTCTTTATAAGATATGAGATATGGGGAAAAGATTACTTTCTGAATTTAAAGGAAGGTGATAAGATACTAAAATTGTTCATACTTGTTTTAAAGAGGAATTTACTTCTTTATACATTTCTCTTTTCCTTTACTACATTGTTTTTTCTTTTTTCTTTTTATTCCTCCCTTTTTTCTGCATTTTATATTTTTTCTTTTAATTTCTTAGTGAGTGCAAGTTCTTTTTCTTTTAATGGTAAAGTTCAATCAATTTATTATTTAAAAAAAACGGTTCATCAGATATGCGCTTAATAAGAACGGTCAAAGATTAAAAAAGAAAAATGTCAATAGTTAATCTTTTTACTATTATTTATTTGATTTCATTTGTAGGAGTTTAGACTGCCTGACTCCAAAACGATTCTGGTGGCTTTTACAATATTTAGAAGGGTTCATAATTTTTAAAAGTACATAATTTTAAAAAGAACCTGACCACCCAGGCAAAACCACATAAATAAGATCAAGGAAAAAAAATGCCAGAGATTCCACTCAAATCCAAGGCCTGGGATCGAAGCCAGGTTTTAGGAAACCTCTGCAACATTTGAAGGGTGGGTACCATATGTATCTCTGGGGGCTGATGATCCAGAGGGCATGGTCCACATCCGAGAAGGCATGTTTGCTTGGTTCTATAAGCTGGCAACATTTAATTGAATGGACCTGTTGGACATCCACTTTGCCCGATTACTCTGGATGGACAGAAACAATTGGAGACTTATTTATGCTTAAAGAGATCTGGAAGCTATTTTAGTAATTGAATGGTAGTTTCTATGCATCTGTATCTCTGTTTTTTTAAAAAAAGCATTTAAAATTAGTGACACCAGACACAATATAGATTGCTGTTGTAACCTAAATACAATTGGTACAAGAAGTTATTGCACTATAAATGAAGCTATTAATTTATGAACAAGAATTAATAGTCATTCTAACGGCGATTTATAAAATTAGGGGTTATAGGTAGAGGATAAGACTTGTCAATAATTAGCTTTTTTTCTCCTTTATTCCATTATACTTTTAATTTTCAGGGAATTGGATGGTTGATTTCTAACTGCTGAATAATCCCGACCTTAGTGTCTCACCTTGCAACTTTTTCTCATAGTTCAGCAGTGAACTACTGTGTGTCTTTCTTTTTTCACATAACTTTCTTTTTAACCCTTCCTTTTCCTGTTTTTTCTTAGATTTTTAAAATCCTCTTCTAGGTTTTTGTGGAAGTTTACTTACAATCTTGTTTCTCTGTAGTGATCTATCTGTATATCTAATGATTAGGAATGTTTTACAAGTCTATTTTCTTTTTTCAAACATTTGTTAATCAACAGCAACTAGGCTAGAATGACAGAATAGAAATTAAGTTTTATTTATCAAAGTTTCGTCGTACCCACATCGTACCCACTGATGAACCGTCCATGCAGTTGGTCTATGCTGAGTCCTTGTTCCCTCCACTGTTCTCCTCCATGCTGTTACTGTTTTGATGAGTTTAATGTAAAGGTCATTGCAATAGCCGTTGTTATCATCTGTCCATCTTCCCAAGTTACAAAGTCTTGGCTTCAATGCAGGGGTGGGTTCCTCCCAGTTTGGACCAGATTGCCCAAATTGTTAGTGACCTGTTGGTGATGTAATTTTGGCATCACAGATCCTGTTCTGTCTGTACTCGCTACCATCATTTTTCCTGAATTTTTGGTTGATTTTCCTGTGTTTTGATGTCTTCTGCTCGATCTGTGCTTTGAAAAAAGCCCTCCTGCTTGCCCCCAGGTTAGCACTGGCCTTTATTTCTTCACCCAAAGCACAGCTGATCAGCTCCTCAGCTATGTTTCAGGCTGAATCTACAGTCTGAGCATGCATGGAAATGAAATTGCTCATGGGGATGCATGCACAAAACATAAGTGGAACTCACCCCTGCTTCAGGACATAATTTTTGAAGAGTCAGCTTGCCATGATGGGTTAAAAAATGATCCTCTGTTTTTGCACCACAGTCTGAATAAACAAATACATTCTTACTAAACAATTGAAATAATTATTACTCACTATTCTTTTAACCAACAGAAAGAAATTATTCCTGAGACATACATTTTATTCTTTCCTCAGTTTTTTTTAAAAAAATAGAAATTAATACAGGACATGGAACTGCTGAAGGATAGTTTTAAAATATGTGGCTTTTCCCCATCAATCTAACTACAGTATAAATTTATTAATTAATTTATTAATTAATTGGATTTCTATGCTGCCCCTCTCCTCTTGTTTTTATATAAGAAAACAGGTACATGGCATAGCAATAGCATTTAGACTTATATATTGCTTCACAGTACTTTTTAGCCATCTCTAGTGGTTTACAGAGACAACATATTGCCCCCAACAATCTGGGTCCTCATTTTACCCACCTCGGAAGGATGGAAGGCTGAGTCAATCTTGAGCCTGGTGAGATTTGAACTGGTGAACTACAGCCAGCAGTCAGCAGAAGCAGCTTGCAGTACTGCATTCTAACCACTGCGCCACCAAGGCATACAGCTAAAACAACAGAAACTAAAATTCAGTATACTAAATTGTGAATCTATCCATTCTGATGAAGTGTATGGTTATCAACAGAAGAATGTCTCAGTAGGCCCCAAATTTGTCGCATTACTTGGGCTTTGTCCCTTCATTAATTGTCAAGCAACAAGCAAACGAAATTCAAGTCCGTGGAGAAAAAGCAATTAGATATTTTAAGCAGTGATAAAAACACCACAAATAATCAATTTCAATGACATTAGCAGCTACTAGGTCTAGGGAAAGTCTATAAATGGGAGAATTTATTGCAGAATACCCGCCAGTTTACCAAGCATTGATCCTTAGGCTGGATTATAAGAGAAATTTGTAACGATTCTCCCCGTTAGTATAAGGAAAAACAAAAAACAGGGAGGGAAAAGCAGAGCAAAAGAAACTTACACTAAAATGGCTGTTAAACTCTATTTGTTTACTTTCTATAAGCAACCCACCAGTAAATTGTTTAGGGGCAATTAGATGTAATCTGATGCACAGAACCTCTGAAAAGGGGAGTAGTTAATTGCAATAATAATACACTGGGTTTTTTTTAAACAAAATGTTTATTCTTATTTTCAAGATTGTTTGGCACACCTGGAAAAAAGAAGTTCTGAAATATATTTTCCCTGTAAAACCTAAAGCCAGAGCTGCTCTTTTTAAAACACATACATCCTTTCATTGTGAAAGTTAATGCCAGACGGTACTTAAATTCGTATTAACCTTTCCAATACTATTTATTTATGTTAAATAATCCCACATTATACTCTTGCTCACACTACACAAAATGAAAATGGGATGAATAACACTCATTAGAAAGACTAATTTACCTACTTAAGTTAAAGACATAGCCGGGTAGCTTTGAAAATTGAATATTGAGTGTTCCAAGTTATATTTAGGGAAGGCCAAAAAAGGTGGCAGCTGCAGTTTTGTGTTGAAGTTCAAAGCCGTGGGACTCTTGTATACCTACAGAGCTTCAGTATACGCAAGAGTAAAGAGGTAAGCTCTTTGTTGCATGTATGTTTACCTTTCAGTTGGAGATCCTGTAGTTCCATGAGAGAAATTATCTGGGGCTTAAATAGGTGGATGAATGAGGCAGTTGTTGTTACTGGCACTTTATTTCTTCTGGACTGAGGTTCACTTTTCTATTTATTTGTTTATTTGAATCATTAACCCTATTTGGCTATGCTAGTTTCTCTATCAAAAACGTATGGAATAAGAAATTGGTCAGTAGCTAACCCTAAGCTAAGTCCTGCTCTTATTTAAGACTAGTGGCTGCCTCAAATATTTGCAATAGGGACCAAGTTTTTTGCATCTGGTTTCAGATTGAGGGATGAAATATACTATACATAGAGCAGGCTATGAGTATTTTGAACCCTTTGGAGACCTGGCCTGTATATGTGGCACTGCATTGCAGATTTCCATGTCTAAATCGACCTCTTGTTAACAATATCATGGCTCTATTGACTCTTGCTCAATATTGTAAGGAACAAAAACTACAAATAAACTACCCGAAAATTCAAATCATGGCTGGAAGACCAAGTATACATTCCTGGAAAAAAAAACAAATGACTGAACAAATCTCATATTTTAAATATTGTGTGATGATCTTCCATTTCTCTGGTTTTAGAAAGTCCCTGATAGGTATATTGCTCAATATACCAAGAGAAGCGATTCTATCATTCAAACTCTTCTTATTAAAAGGAGGCCTACAATATATGCTAAACTGTAGCAGCAGTGGGGATTCATCGCAAGCCTCCGGAGAGGGGCAGCATGCAAATCTAATAAATGATAACAATAATAAATAAAAATGTGTGCCTTCATCATAGCGAGATATGTACATCTTTTGTATATTTACAGTGGGTCAATTTTGGTTGGTCAGCCAAAAGTCATGAATTTTGTAATTCGTTTGTCTCCAGATGTCCAAGAACCTCAACACCTAGCATGTCTTTGTTGACTTGGGTGACGACCAACTTTGGATGGTCAACAAACTGCTGTAAGTCAAGGACTACATTTATCACCCAAGAATAAATAAAAATGTGTACCTTCATCATAGCTAGGATCAAAGAGATACTAAAATACTAGGATCAAAGAGATACTAAAATGTCTAGATTCTAAGAATCTGAAATGTTTCTTGGATATTCTGGTTTTTTAAAATTTTTAAAAATTATTATTACTATTATTGTTATATTGATGGTCTTTGACTGTAATAAAGGTCTATTATTACTGTTGTGGTTGGCTTTGGCCCAACTCCTGCCCCAGGGAATAGGGAGGTGGATGCAGGGGAAAATTCAACAGGCCTGTGTTATTGCCGACAGAATCAGTTCAGAGTTTAGTTTCCTCGGATGAAGAAGAAAGTGGGAGTGACTTGGCAGAGGAGGGCTTGACACACAGCCCAGGCAGTCAATCTCTCTTATCTTCCCTTGATTCAGATGATGACATTTTGGACCCACGCAAGCGCAGAATTATGCGTAGAAGAAACCAAGTAAGAACATATTACAGGAAATAAGTGAGGCCACCTGTGTTTGGGTGGGGCTCCAGTAATTAGGGCTGCTGCTATAAATAGCAGCATGTGGGTTTGGCTGTTGTGGAAGAATATCTGATTGGAGTTCGTCAGGAATCCTGTGGTGTCTGGACTTTGTTGCTTTTTCATGCCTTGGAAAACAAAGCAGAGCAACGTGTGTGTGTGTGTGTGTCTCACTTTGTTGGAAGACGAAGGGGTGTGAAGTTTCTTCACAGCTGCTAGCTAAGTACTTAATGACTGATTAAGGGAAATTGTACAGACTACCCGGTTGTTTGGGATGAGTGCTCTTTGCAATACAAAAAAAGTGCTTAGTTTATTTTGACTTTTGTGATAAAGAACATTGTTTTGAATTTTCAAACGTGTGTGTGTCTGAAATTTGTACCCTTGAATTTTCGGGAGGCTCCTATCAGAGAGCCCGGCAGAAAAATTACTATAGGTAACAAAGATGCTGACACAATTTCCACAACTTTATGCCTAGAAGTCATTGCCCTAAAGCTGCTTTTTCTTTTTCTTTGAAGACTGTTGTGTTCGTTTAAAAATATTCACAGAAAATCTGTGATTGGTTAAGACGCGTCTATTTAGAAATAGCCGCGAAGGTTAAATAGTTGTCAGTTAAGAAAAGCCCGCCGTTTTAAGAGATTATAAATAGGGCAACGGATTAGCCGTTGCCCTCATTCGGAAAACTGCTGTTCCAGTGCTTGTATTTTGCCTCGTTATGAATAAACCAGTTCTGATTAAACTACCGGAGTCCTGACTTTTCAGTGGCGATGAGGAGGTCGAACTCCCGCGAACGCAGCCATGAACTCGGCCATGGCTCCACAGTTCTGATTAAACTACCGGAGTCCTGACTTTTCAAAGACCATCCATTTTTACACAATCCAGTCAGAGCTGATGAAGTTTCTTGGATTAGAAGCAAAACATCTCCAAAGGAAAACAAGAAAATCCAGTAGTTTCTTGAAAAAGACACCTAGAACTCATTCTCTTCAAATATTTGCTACCTTGCTGGTCTATAACTGGACATTGGCCTGATAAAAGTGCTGTCCAGCCAGTGATGGGCTGCTTCCCCCCCCAGTGGGGGTAGTAGGTTTATGAATTATTTATTGAATATTTAATAGTTTTTTAATTGTCCTTCCTTCTCTAGTACCTTAGCATGATCCTTAATTGCTTTTTTTTAAAAGAAAATAATTAAATAGTATGATTTTACCTGTAAGCACTTTAGTCATTTTAATCATTATCTAGAACTGAACTTTTATAACAATTAAAGAAAATTGAGCTACTTGCCTAATCTGTTATCATACTGAACCTAGTGGGTTCATTACAAAACCTTAAAATCTTACTGTGCTCCTCAACAAATAATGCTGTCTATCATTTGTCCTTTTTGTGGCTATTCAAATAATGTGACTTAATCAACTGAAAAAGAGTCCAAAGACCTAGTTGAAAAATTATCTTAGTTGGTAAGCCACTCCCACTCAGTCACATGACCTTTAAGGCGCCCCAGGTAATATGATTGTCAAGCCACTGCCACCTGGTCCACATGGCCCGCAAGACACACCTATACAATAATCCACGCCCACAGTGTGGTAGTAAATTTTTTTACAGCCCTTCACTTTGTCCAGCCTGCATGAAGTCAATCAGAAATTAGAAAACAAATGGAAAGAAGTATGCACAACTGCTTGTTTTTATTTTGAAAGTAACTGCTACTTTTTTCCAGTTTACACATGTGTGTGCATGCATTTCTATGCACCTTCACAGTAATGTGCTGGTCCTGGTTCGGTCCTCCACATAAGGTCAAGTTTCTCATGTGGCTTCTGGACAAAATTAATTGCCCACCTGTGGTATAGCGCCTTCTTCAGGATGTAAGTATAGGACTCAATATTCAATTTTGTCTAAGACTATCCTTTCTCCCAATAGGCTTAGTCCCAGTAATTTTGGAAGATATCAATTCATAAGGAAACAAATCCTGTTTGGCAAACTATCATCAGCTAAGCTCCTCATTCATCATTTACTGTCCCTGAATATAAAGCAGGCCAGAAGACTCTGAACAGCTTACAATGGATACAGAGTGCCAAATTGATTTTGGCAAGACTCTATATTAGTGGTTCCCAATGTGGGGCCCACCCCCCCGCAGGGGGCAATTTGATTTTTAATGGGGGCAATTGGAATCAAGTTAATGGCCTTTTAAGCACCCTCCACATGAGTAGAAGTTCACTTTTGGAATAGTAAGAATTACTATTCCAAAAGGGGAGGGCATCAG
The DNA here is from genome assembly GCF_031021105.1 of Erythrolamprus reginae. Taxonomy (NCBI): domain Eukaryota; kingdom Metazoa; phylum Chordata; class Lepidosauria; order Squamata; family Dipsadidae; genus Erythrolamprus; species Erythrolamprus reginae. The sequence goes on along the minus strand of NC_091953.1, from coordinate 100,668,506 downwards.
GATTTTAGAGATGCTTAGGTGGGACCTGACCAAAAACAAGTTGGAAACCACTGCTCTATATCCTCCATTGTGGAAAAGCTAAGATAAGTAATAATTTTATAGTAATTTATGTATCTAGGACACCCTAACTGTATGAGTGACAAAGAAAGTGTAGGAAGTTGTCCAGAATTTCTTTGCCCCATAATCCTGGGCAGGTTAAAATAATCAAACATGTTCTCATGTCCTGACCATTTAACAATGAGATCGGCAGTACAGTGATACCTTGTCTTACAAACCCCTTGTCATACAAATGTTTCGAGATACAAACTGGGGTTTAAGATTTTTTTGCCTCTTCTTCCAAACTATTTTCACCTTACAAACCCAAGCTGCTGCCACTGGGATGCCCCACCTCCGGACTTCTGTTGCCAGTGAAGCACCCATTTTTGCACTGCTGGGATTTCCCTGAGGCTCCCCTCCATGGGAAACACCACCTCCGGACTTCTGTGTTTTTGTGATATTGCCGGGGAATCCCATCAGCGCAAAAACGGGCGCTTCGCCTGCAACGGAAGTCTGGAGGTGGGGTTTCCCTGTGAGGGGAGCCTCAGCAAAATCACAGCATCACGAAAACACGGAAGCCCGGAGGTGGGGTTTCGAGGACTTCCATGTTTTTGCAATGCTGCAATTTCACTGAGGCTCCCCTCGGTGGAAACCCCACCTCTGGACTTCCGTTGCCAGCGAAGCACCCGTTTTTGCACTGCTGGGATTCCCCTGCAGCATCACAAAAACATGGAAGTCTGGAGGTGGGGTTTCACATGGAGGGGAGCCTCAGGGGAATCCCAGCAGCGCAAAAACGGGCGCTTTGGCTGGCAAAAGGGGTGAGTTTTGGACTTGCACATATTAATCACTTTTCCATTGATTCCTATGGGAAATATTGTTTCATCTTACAAACTTTTCACCTTACAAACCTCGTCCCAGAACCAATTAATTTCATAAGACGAGGTATCACTGTATTCTGATTTCCCCATAATACATCAAATTAGCAGACTGCACAGACCAACTGTACATCTCCCTATTACTCTTTTACTTTAACTCCTTCATAATGCATAATATTGCCAGGCCTTGTGCAACAGTCTGAAAAATTGCTGGATATTGACTGCTAGCTAGGACTAATCAGGCATTCCATAGCTCGCGTCGAACTACTATACTGTGATAATTAACCTCCAATTATTCCGCATTATAACTTTTGTTCCCATACTTTATTACTTTAGCTACACATGGTTATCCTCAGCAAATTGTAAAATTATGACATGTACTTGTTGCTATGATGGAAACACACCGCTCAATGCTAAACTAATTAATTTAATAAAAAATCCAGTATTCCATTCCAGTTTTCAAATGAATTACATCATATTGCAGAGTACTGGATGTAACTGAACATCAGTAAAGATATAGAAGAAAAAGCTGAAGTTTTAATGAATATACAATTGAAAATATTATCATCATCATCATCAAATCACCTAAATACCTCAAGGCAATCTGGTAAGCAAAAGAATGTCACATAATCTACTTTTTTCCTTCTGTTTTGTTGATGATCTATACCAGGGCTGTCAAACCAGCTGGATGTGTCACATGCTGGCCACGCCCACACCTGGCTTAGCGAATGGGGAAAGTCATGATACATCATGTGATGATGCCATGATAACGCGTGTTTGACACCCCGATGTATATGGTTGAGCAATTGACAACCAATGAACCCCAAGATTAAAATTTACATTCTGAAAACTAATTATGAGGCTGTTAACAAGTTTAGATGATAATATTTTCCATATCAATCGAGATACTTTGTCATCAGTAGGGCTTCCAGTTTTCCAAAACAATATTTATTACATGGTTTGGGAAGGGGTAGAGGAATCTTTCTATTTTTTTAAATGTTTATGTGACAAATGGTTGAAAAATAATGTTTTGAAGTGATATAACTACAGAAGTGATATAACTGCAAGAAAAATAACTTTCAGAACCCCTCTCAGTATTGAATAAAGCACTATACCTAAGAGAATTGGGAAATATAAAAACATTGGGAGCGATGTCTTCCTTTTATGTGTATGCATATTTGTTATGTTTGTATGGCAAAGCTTTGTAGTAGGTTTAAACTTCAGACCCAACAATGCTTCATCTCCTTGTTCTGTGGCCTGCCATAAGTATGTCATCTATTCCAAATAACTGGGATTAAGGGACACAATGAATGAGACATCAAAAGTGTGGCATCCTGGGAGCAGGTGAGATATGTAGGCAGCTTATGTTTGATTGCCTGTAAATATGTGTTTTCAAATAATAATTCAGAATTATTTATGTCAGGGAAATGTTACAGTGTTCTTTTCCCATTTATGTTAATTTATCTAAGAATGCATCCATATTTGTTAGGTCAGAAAATGCTTGGAAATAGAATTGGGAATCTTGAATCTGGATATAGACTGTCCCATGTGGGGGACTCATAGATCTGTACTTTGGAACATTTTTCCAGTAGGAAATTATTCCCATAGGTCTTTCTGGGGTAGAAGGCAGTGTAAAAAGCTTCCAGTGTGGAAGAGCTCATTCTCCTTCTGATGTGGATTTCATGAAGTTCAGGGCCAGCCCCAATTTTAGACAGAGAAACAGTAGTGTGTGTGTGTGTGTGTGTGTGTGTTTGTTAGGTACAGTGGTACATCTACCTACAAACACCTCTACTTATGAATCGGGTGTTCAAGATTTTTTTGCCTCTTCTCAAGAACCATTTTTCCACTTAGAAACCCGAGCCTCTGAAACTGTAACCGGAAAAGGCAGGGAGAAGCCTCGGTGTGGCCTCTCTAGGAATCTCCTGGGAGGAAACAGGGCCGGAAAAGCAGGGAGGAGCCTCTGTAGGGCCTCTCTAGGAATCTCCTGGGAGGAAACAGGGCCAGAAAAGCAGGGAGGAGCTTCTGGGGAGCCTCTCTAGGAATCTACTATCCTATACTTGTTTGACACATAAATAAATAAATAAATAAAATAAATATTTAGACCGCTTGTTTCTTTGTACAGAATTCTATATTGCACTTTTCCATTTGATGTGAAAACTTTGATCTGCCAAATCTGATCTTTAAAAGTCCAAGTGGCCACCCAAAAGTTGAAAAGTGATATTAAGTGATATTGCTCGTATAATCAGCCAGATGTTTAGACTGGATTTGGTATTTTTGTCCACCTATCAATTCATTCCTAAGAACCTGGGATAGGCAGATGTTGTTATTTGATGATGTTAAAGATATTATTGCAGGATAAAAATTGTTCCACGTTAAGCTGCTTTTTGTAATTAACTGATGGTCATTTTGTCAATGCCAATGATTTTCAAGCGGTGCACTAGATGGTTTGGAATTGGACCCAAGGTGCCTATTATTAGTAGTGTTAATATTATAGGTAATCTACAATTACAATCACAATCTATGACTTATGAAGCTTGGTAATTCAAGTCCTAACCAAGGACCCAACAATTATTAAGCAGCATCTGAGGATATAGGCAGTTCCCATCAGTATAATTTTGGCAAAACTAGGGTGCTCAAGTTTGATAAATTCAAAAATTCCAAATATTGAAAGAGTTCTTTAGGCATTGCTACAAGGATTGGTATAACAAATGATTTCTTTTTCTATGACCATTCAATTTCAATATACAAATCTGAGTATTTCATTTTTCCCCCTAGATTGCTTAGCATCATCCACAATAGCAACATCAATGAAGCTTTTTAAAAACTTTTACATCAGGTAGGTTATGAGCAAGGTATGTCTGTTTGGATCTTAATGTTCCATAAAAACATAGCTGCCTCATATTCTAAAACCTTCTCAACTTCATGATCCTTGTAGTTTTGCTACATTCAAATACAAACCTCTAGCGAAGTTTCCAATGAATTTATAAACTCAACAAGGGATCTCGGATTTTCTTGATGTAGTCATTCAAACTTTTCTTCCTTCTTCTTTCCATCTGTAGGAGTCCCCTGCTCCCTTTGGTTCTTGGCCAATGCAACTGATCAATATTAGTTTTTAGGGGTAGAGAATGCTACCATGTAATTATGCTTGTGTTTTCTGATCAGATAGATCTTGAGTCCAGTCAAATAATAATAATTGCAGCATTATTATTATTATTATTATTATTATTATTATTATTATTATTATTGTCAGTACAACACAGCAAATGAGATAACTATGCTGGATTTCGTATTTCATCACCAGTCGGGCGCTTCCCAAGCACCTAGGACTGCGTGATGTAGCGGCGAATTATGTTTGCCGATCCCAGTAAAGCAGCCTTTTGCAATTGACAGATGGAGATTTTGTCAATTCCAATGGTTTTCAAATGTCCACTGAGATCCTTTGGTACTGCGCCCAGCGTGCCAAGTACCATTGGGACCACTTTCACTGGCTTATGCCAAAGTCGTTGCAACTTGATTTTTAGATCTTCGTATTTCACTAATTTCTCTAGCTGCTTCTCCTCAATTCTGCTGTCTCCTGGGATTGCGATGTCGATGATCCATGCTTTCTTTTTCTCCACGATCACAATGTCTGGTGTGTTATGCTTCAGAATTCGGTCAGTCTGAAGTCAGAAGTCCCACAGTAGTTTTGCTTGCTCATTTTTGACCACTTTTTCTGGCTTATGATCCCACCAGTTCTTTGCCTCTAGTAAATGGTAGTTCTGGCACAAATTCCAGTGGATTATTATTATTATTATTATTATTATTATTATTATTATTATTATTAATTAGATTTGTATGCCGCCCCTCTCTGTAGACTCAGGGCGGCATACAAATTATTATCATTATTCACAGTGAAAGCAAAGGATGATTGTTACAAATACCTAGTAGACACTTTGGAAGAAGATAACATCTTGAATAGAAAAGTCAAAGAGTCAACTCAAAAGGAATACTTTAGGAGGGTCTGCAAAATATTAAAATCAAAGCTGAATGCTGTAAACATAATTAAAGCCATTAATACATGGGCTGTTCCAGTCATATGCTACTCAGCTGCAATAATCAATTGCACTTTGGCTGAACTGGAAAACGTAGACTGGAAAATGCACAAACTATTGAATATGTACCACGTTTTACATCCACAAAGTGACATCAATAGGTTATACCTGCCAAGAAAAATAGAAGGCAGGGGGCTATTGCAAATCCATCAAACTGTAGAAGAAAAACAAATTTTGAATGATTATGTGAACCAAAGTACAGAAAAATTGCTGGAGGCTATGAAAATGGAGAACATTATAAAAACAACAGTAACTAAGGCAGAAGATAAAGGAAAAAAAGATTAAATAGATGGAAAACCAAATCTTTGCATGGACAACACTTGAAAAACATTGAAGGAAAATGTGATGACAACCTTACATGGACATGGCTTAAGATGGGAACCATCAAGAAAGAAACAGAAAGTTTACTACTTGCTGCTCAAGAACAAGAACAAACGAATGCCATGAAAGTGAAGATAGAAAAATCCACTGACAATCCAAACTGCCGACTTTGCAACAACAAAGTCGAAACTGTTCCACATTTAATATGAGAATACACAAATTTTTACAAACTGATTACAGAGCCTGTAACCTGTATCAAAAAAGTCATGGGAACATAAAGTGAAAAACGTTATCAAAAATGAGAAGATGAAGATCTTGTGGGACTTTTGAATACAGCTAGATCATCATTTGGAACACAATATGCCAGATAACACAGTTGTCAAAAACTGAATTGTACAATTTATTGATATCGCGGTACCAGGAGTTGACATAGTCGAAGAAAAAGAACTGTAAAAAAATCATGAAATATTGCAACTTGGCCATTGAAACTATGTGATTATGGATGAAACAAGTAACAGTGATACCCATTGTCATCAGGGCACTTGGTGCCATGTCCAGGAATTTTACAAAATACATCAAGAAATTGCAGTTTTCCTGCAATAACACCAGCGTAATTGCAAAAAACTGCACTACTTGATACACCGTACATTTTAAGTAGATATTTCATTGATACATTGGACACTGGCAGCAACCGGAACAATAATCAGTGCCGGTGAATGATATTTGCGATACATTTTTAAATGCACAGTTGACTGACTTTCATGTTTAATGAATAAAAGAGACAACAATAATAATGTATAAGCACTCTGCAGTTATTATACTGAATTTTTGTTTATCATTAGAATATAGATAGGCTGGTCCAATTCTGCTGAACATATGTATATCTACATAACTGTGCATATCTTGGAACGGAATGCGATGTGAATATCTACAAAAACTGAAAGGCATAAAGGTATAAAAAGGCACACCAGCATGGAAGTGCATGGCTATATCCAGGTAAAATGAGAAATGTTTTTTTTAAAAATCATTAAATGTTTTAGCCTGTAGTAAAATGTTCAGCATGGTATTCATGCAAATGTAAAACATGTAACACACATCAAACTGTAGATCATATCATGACGGGCTGTAAGATGAGGGCATATACCACCCCAGTAGCTGATTTTTAAAAATATAAATGATGCTGCACTTCAAGGGCCGAGACATTGGTGTTTGTACATAGATCTTTTTATTATCTTTATATTTTATTATGTTCTACTAATCTAGGTGAAATGTTAATATATATTGCTAGTTCATGTATGATGTGCCATATACTAAATAATAATAATAATAATAATAAGAAGAAGAAGAAGAAGAAGAAAGAAAGAAAGACAGACAGAAAGAAAGAAAGAAAGAAAGAAAGAAAGAAAGAAAGAAAGAAAGAAAAGACCTGGTCATGGCTTACAAGTGGAACACTAAAAAAGGAGACAGAAGGACTAATACTGGTGGCACAAGAACAGGCCATTGGAACAAATGCTGTCAAAGCCAGAATTGAAAAATCAATAGACGATCCAAAGTGCAGACTCTGTAAAGAAACAGATGAAACAATCGATCACATACTCAGCTGCTGCAAAAAGATCGCACAGACTGACTACAAGCATAGACATGATGCTGTGGCACAGATGATCCACTGGAACTTGTGCCGGAACTACCATTTACCAGTGGCAAAGAATTGGTGGGATCATAAGCCTGAAAAAGTGGTTGAAAATGAGCAAGCAAAACTACTGTGGGACTTCTGACTTCAGACTGACCAAATTCTGAAGCATAACACACCAGACATCCTGATTGTGGATAAAAAGAAAGTATGGATCATCGACATCAGAATCCCATGGGACAGCAGAATTGCGGAGAAGCAGCTAGAGAAATTAGTGAAATACGAAGATTGAAAAATCGAGCTGCAACGACTCTGGCATAAGCCAGTGAAAGTGGTCCCAGTGGTACTTGGCACGCTGGGCGCAGTACCAAAGGATCTCAGCGGACATTTGAAAACCATCGGAATTGACAAAATCTCCATCTGTCAATTGCAAAAGGCCGCTTTACTGGGATATGCAAACATAATTCGCTGCTACATCACACAGTCCTAGGTGCTTGGGACTGGCGATGAAATACAAAATCCAGCATAGTGATCTCGTTTGCTGTGTTGTATTGACATAATAATAATAATAATAATAATAATAATAATAATAATAATAATAATAATTATTATTATTATTATTAAAAACATGGTATTCTATTTGTAAATTGAGGAAAATATACTGTACTGTTTTGGATATGGAATATTTATCCAATCTCTCTCTCTCTCTTACACACACACACACAGAGGCAATAACTCCCTGTAAATGGAATTAAGCAGTCAGTAAATATAAATATTTAGTATATATTTACTACCTTGAAATGACCTTTCTATCATCTGGCTATCATCTCTCTCTCTCTCTCTCTCTCGCTCACTCACACACTCACACACACATCTCCTTCACACACAGCCAGAGCATTGGAGTGGAACCTGACAATGACACTTGGCAGAAGAGCATCATATTATCTTGCAGATGCTGCAAAGGCCATGTGGAACTATTTGTACAGTTCAGCAGAGACCCCTACCGCACAGGAGATACTATCAGCACTAGTACGGACACAGCATGGCCCTCGGTTGGGACTCTGCTGTCCTATTAACCACTGACCTAAATTCAGACACAATGTTTCAAAGAATTGAACAACATTTTTGGTTGGGAAAAAAAACGCCATTATTTTGGAGCACCAAAAGACATTCCTTTACACCAGAACACTTTTTTGGGGGTTGGGGGTTGGGGGGGGTGTCTGGAAGATTTGCTTAGTGCATCTGAATGCATGAATATCACAGGGACAGGCTGGTGCCAGAAGCAAATAATTTCAGTGTGCCTTTCCTCCTTCGATAAAACGCAGGCCGCCAGGGTTGAAACCAGAAGCCCCTGCTAAATTCCTCCATGCTCTGGGACCTGCATTTCTTCCAGGAACATTTGGGAGAGGGCCAAGGTAGCAGATTTTGTCTAAGAAGCACGAGAGCGAATGTATCAGCCCCTTTCCTTGTCTCCTGGACAGTTATTTTTAAGCGGAATAAATGAGGTGCTTGCCTCACTTAGAGGCATCTTGGAAAAGCCGCCTTTAAAGCCATTGTTGCTGCTTTATGGGGAAATAATAAAGTCCTATGGCAAACAAATGCTTTACAAATGAGCTTACTAATTCATTTGCTCGCCTGCAGTACTTGGTGCATCACATTCTTCCATAACATTCCACCAAATATCAAAGAGTAATCACTGACAGAAGCAAGTCTTTATTATTAAGCTCTTGGAGAGGATTCCTTAGCGTAGTATTCAAATTATGGAATATTTCTCCCTCCAAAGAGATCTAATTATCCTTCTTACCCAATTCCTTTAAAAACTTCATTCAGAAAACTTTTGTTGTTGTTGGCCAAACTTTCTGAGATTATTTTTCTGTTTGGAATTAACATGTAGTATTTTTTTTTTACTTACCATGTTTTATTTCCCTTAAAATAAAATATAAAACAATTGGATGTTCTTGCCAGGAGTGCCTACAGAGGCAGGGACACTTTCTTATAAGATAGAATAAAAGAATGTATAGATGAAAAAGTCTATTTCCCGCACTTTCTAAGGACCTGTGTAGTTTATTAGCTATCTATCACAACTGAAACTGCCCGTGAGGACAGACTGGATTGTGATATTATTTTGTTTTTCTTTTCAATAAATCAGCGCCTCCACGTTTTTTGTACTAGTGGGTCAGTGTTGAGACGGTTTTGAATGGTTTAGGTTGCCTGCAGGTTTGAGAAGCATTGATGAAGGTAAACTCGTGCTGTGAAGGTCAAACCCTCTGCCACTCTCTGACTATACAGAGACTGTATCTGACACAAGAAGCCACCAATGATATAACAGCCCTCTGCCAAACATCAATAAGAAAGAGACTGCTATCTTTTAGTCTTCACTTCTGAATGTTTCTTCAAGAGTGTATGTGTGTGTCTTGAGAAAGCAACAGTAGAGAATGATTTAAAAAAAAAACTATTGGAGGGTTTTTTTTATTTAAAGAATGCCTTTCTTTCCCTAAACCTCCCTCCCTCCTTCCCATTGCTAATTTATCTCCGTATCAAAAGCTTTGTAAAACTGCCCGCACGCATGAGTGACAGAAGGCAACATTTGCATGGAAAGGTCAAAGGCCTCTTATAGATAAACGGCTTGATACACAACCCTGCCACTTAAAATTAAAGGAAATTAGAAAGCACCTTTTTCTTGGTGAAAACAGAAAGAAGGAGAGAAAAGAGAAATCAATAGCATCCAGTTTTTTCAAACATAAAATGTAAAAGCAAAAATAAAAGAAGAGATCAGTTTCTGGGGTGCTTTTCTTTTTATTAATATCATTTATTAGCACGGGCAGGCTATTTTTAAAATTTTTATTTGATAGTTTGCTGCATATAAAAGACAGTGTAAAACTCTCCTGGCAAACAGTTGTTTACAGTGCGCTTTTCAGTACAAAGCTGTTTTAAAGCTCAATTGTGCATTTTGCAGATAAAGTAGGAAAACTAACTGAAGGCTGTATTGTAAGCAGTGGTTGCCGTGGAAACCCCAGTTTCAAGAGCTGGTTCTCCATTACCACTTAATTTAGGCTTCCTAATTGCATTCCACTAAATCGGTAGCGACAATATCTGCAGAGCAAAACTGCATGCCCAGTCTAGCGCGAACCTCTTTGAAACAAGCTTTTTGAAAGCCAGGAGCTATAAAAACCCAGCATGACGTGGAGCATATGAGAAACCTGTAGTTCAGATGTATTGCGGCTGGCTTTCTCATCCTTCCTAACTTCAGTGGGCTCCACACCAATCTATTAGTTCAGTCTACCTTAAAGATCATAAAGCGCTGCCAAGTGGAAACTCATCTGTCCACCAACACGTTGGTGCAAGAGGGATTTAATTGTCCTCCCATCCCCGTATCAGCTCCATCTGATTTCCCTACGTGCCAGTAGGTAGCCTACCCAGCACAGAGGCTCCTTTTGCCTTGAACTGTCCTTGCTCTCGAGCACAAGGAGAACAATACTTGTTCAGTCTCAATTATTTGCCACTGTTCAGCTGTGTAGCAAGCCAGACCGCCCATCTGTGGCCTGAAGAGAGCCTTGTCAGTACCACTAGACATAAAAGCATTCCAATTATCGGCCACACAGCTTTAATAGAGGAGGCAACTAATATGATAGTGTAAGTGATTCTGCCAGTGAGAAGCTCTCCGTCACTGTCAGATTAACACTTCAGTTAAACTCCTGTAAATCAGTCACATTATGCAGTTGCTGGAGGAATAAACACACAGCCCCATTATGCTCAAAATTCCAGAGGGCGATCCCCTCAAATAGGAGTTACACTGGATATTCCATTCATCTGTATTTCCTGTCATGTTTATTATTCTGCAATTACTAATGTGGGCATTGTTGGCAAGATTTAAGTTGCCTCTGAGAGATGCACAAATGGGTCCTGGAATCTTTTAAGGGGTTAAATGCAATGGCTTCCAGGCTTCATGCGGATGTCCTAAGTCATTTCTTTGGAACAGATTCTGAGTAAATAGGATCATTCTGGATGAAAGAAAAGAGTTATGGGACTGAGTAAGGATCAGATGCAGAAACTGTCTCATATTTTCACATACTTACACATACATGCACAACTGGTTAGTAAAGTTTCTGACAGGCAATTCAACTAAATGCACACTGTGGCATGTCTTTGTAAAGCTTTAAAAAGCTGAAAGCATAAATCTTTTTGGAAACTCTATGCACTTCCAACTTAATCCAAGGGCCCGAATCACATTCTGCCATTATGCATCAGTTATGATGTGCAAACATCTAGCAAATCACTACTTTTTCAGCATTTCACTTTAATTGACTCCCATCAATGTTTACAAAACAGTTTCCGAATCATTCGAGCCTTTGATTAGTGTCCTCTTGTGTGCTCAGCTGATTTCTCTTTCTGAAGAGGCTCTGCCTACATCTCTTACAAATTATGAGATGGTATAATGTGGATGAAGATAGGCTGCAGCAAGCATCCCATGTCCACTTTCACTCAAAGTCTAGAGTCCTCATATTAGGACATATCGCAGCAGCGGTTATGTGTGCAGGACTAAGGTTAAACCTGGCACTAAACCTAAATGCACATCCCCACAAGAAAAACAGACAACTCCATCCACGCACTGACGTACAGTGTTCCCTCGATTTTTGCGGGGGATGCGTTCCGAGACCGCCCGCGAAAGTCGAATTTCCGCGAAGTAGAGATGCAGAAGTAAATACAGTGATCTCTCGGTTAGCACGGGGGTTACGTTCCAAGACCTCCCGCGCTAACCGATTTCCGCGTTATATTGGATGCGGAAGTAAAACCACCATCTGCGCATGTGCGCCATTTTTTTCATGGCCGCACATGCGCAGATGGTGGAGTTTGCGTGTGGGCGGCGGGGAAGACCAAGGGAAGATTCCTTCAGCCGCCCAACAGCTGATCTGCTCCGCAGCGCGGAAGCAGCGAGGAGCCGAAGATGGGGTAAAGGCAAAGGGGAAACCCCATCTTCGGCTCCTCGCTGCTGCCGCGCTGCGGAGCGGATCAGGTGTTGGGCGGCTGAAGGAACCTTCCCTTGGTCTTCCCGCCAGATCACTTGCCGCTTGCCAGTCCACACACGCCCCCCTGGATGAGCGGCCCCGCATGGCCCCAGCGCCGGACTCCGTTGCCGAATGCCGAAACCGGAAGGGGCGAGGTGGGGGAGAACGGGAGGCTCAGCATTCCGGCAGTCGCAGCGCTGGCTGTCAACTTTTCTTTTTAGCACTGGGGAGGCAAGTCAGCTCCTGCCCAGTTTTAAAAAGAAAAGTTGACAGCCAGCGATTGTTCCGCTGCCGCCAGCATGGCCTGGCTGGCAGCGGAAGATGTAACGGAGCCCACGGGGGATTCGCCTTCCTCCCACCCGCAGCCGAGACTGATCGTGGGCTCCTTCGCAACCTCGGAGAGCTTCCAGGGCATGAAAGCTCACGAAAACCAGGAAGCTCTCCGAGGTTGCGAAGGAGCCCACGATCAGTCGGCTGCCGGCGGGAGGAAAGCGAATGCCACGGGGCTGGGCTCGGCTCCCCCCTCGGCTCCCCCCCTTACCAGCCCCGCCGCGGAAGGCTCCATTCTGTTCCCTGCCGGCCCGATTGAGCGGCCGGCGGTCTCCATTCAGGGAACAGACGTCCACCCCCTCCTCGGAGTCCCCGGCACCCAGCGTCCCCACGCCGCCTCCACCTCCCGGTAATGCGCCCGACCTCTGCCTCTCTCTTTCTCTCTCATATACCACGCCGGCAACAGGGAGAGAAAGAGAGAGAGAACTAGCGTGGACTTATTTTTTATTTTTTAATATTTTATTTTTTTAATTCATATTTTTTGAAAAACCGCGTTGCAGCGTTTCGCGCTAATCAAGAACGCGCAAATCGAGGGATCACTGTACACCATTTTTGGCTATGGACAGTATCACAAGCCATCCATTAACACTTTAAACCCCTAAATTACCATTTCCCATTCCGTTAACAACCCTTTACTCACCATTATTACTGGTACTCACCATTGAATAAGACACTTAGTGATCCTGATATTTATAAACATAATTATTTATTAACAATAATTTTTTTTGTTATTTATTTGCAAAAATTATTAGTTTGGCGATGATGTATGACGTCATCGGGTGGGAAAACCGTGGTATAGAAAAAAACCTGTGAAGTATTTTTTAATTAATATTTTTTGAAAAACCATGGTATTGGCTATTAGCGAAGTTCGAACCCGCGAAAATCGAGGGAACACTGTATTTGTAGACTATCCCTTTCAATAAACATTTATTGTATATTGATCAGAGACTATGGCTTGTAGTTCCAGTAGAGGATATAGAGAATCTGATGAGCTACTATAATTGTTTGGTTCATTTTTTCAACTTCTAGAGGCAGTACTCTCAATTGTGTACTGTTTTCCTGTTTTACGCTATTAGAACTCTCTCCCCCTTTATTGAATTTTGGACTGTGGTTTCCCAGAGGATAATAATGAAGAGCCGTGCATCATCTAAAGATGAATAATAAAATGTTAACTGTTAAGGTGCCACAACAACCTTTGCTACTCATTTTTTAGGTACAATATCTGGTTCACTAAAGATCCTATGTAGCGCCAGATCTGACTATAAAAAGAAATGTGTTGTTTTGTATTCATCTGCCTGTCTACGCAGATCAAGGAAGTAGGGCACAGGTGGGTTTCAGCAGGTTCTGACTAGTTCTGGAGAACCGGTAATGGAAATTTTGAGTAGTTCGGAGAATCACTAGCAGAAATTTTGAGTAGTTCGGAGAACCGAAAAATACCACTCTGACTGGCCTTACCCCCATCTGTTCTGTTCCTCCTGAGTCCCAGCTGATCAGGAGGAAATGGGAATTTTGCAGTAACCTTCCCCTGGAGTGGGATGGAAATTGAGATTTTACAGTATCCTTCCCCTGCCATGTCTGCCAAGACACGCCCACCAAGCCATACCCACCAAGCCACACCCACAGAACCCGTAGTATTTTTTTTAATCCCACCACTGAAGTAGGGTGAATGACTAGATCCCTTACAAGATTTCCACCTTGAAAGTGGGATACCACCACTCTCCCCTAGCAGAGATTCAGCTAACATCATCCTTCCTTTAGCGAAAAGGTAAAAACTCACATGTTACATTGGCAGAGATGCCATTAATGACTGATGTGGGTTCATGTGGGAATGCCATTCATATTTTGTTCATTTTTATCCTTTTATATTTTTTATATTTATATCACAACAAAATACCTTACTCCACCAGACTTGGTGGAGTCTTGGTTTAGACAACTTACAACTCTGTCGTCTCCGTTCCGACTTAATTATAGTTCATAAAGTCATATACCAAAATGTCCTACCTGTTAACGACTACTTCACCTTCAACCGCAACAACATACGAGCACAAAATCGATTTAAATTAAATGTCAACCGCTCCAAACTTGACTGCAAAAATACGACTTCAGCAACAGAGTAATCAATGCCTGGAATGCACTACCTGATTCTGTGGTTTCTACTCCGAACCCCAAAACCTTTAACCTTAGACTATCTACAATTGACCTCTCCCCCTTTCTAAGAGGTCTGTAAGGGGTGTGCATAAACGCACCATTGTGCCTACCGTCCCTGTCCTATTGTCTACTTTTTATCATTACTTATATAATGTTTTATATGTACAAATTATCACCCTGTAATTGTTTGACAAATAAATAAATAAATAAATAAATAAATAAAATAAATAATATATTTCATTATTTTTATGTACATATGTTGCATGTATAAATGTTTTATGTTATTTTATATTGAGAATGTGAGCTGCCAGAGCATTCATGAATGGATGTCATATAAGCAAGGTGAATAAATTAATAGTCTATTGGCCTGAATATTTTTAACTCTGACACTATCTATCCAGAACTGAAGGTTTTTCCCTCATGTGCTTTTTGAACTTTGAACAATAAATACCAGCATTTGAATTGAAGCATTGCTCATGCAAAGCTGCCTATTTTTTCACTCTGTTTTACATCCGCCGCACATTGTAGTTGCTCCCTTATTGGTAATTTCCCCAAAGTTTATTCAGCTCTAGATGAATCTGAAGATGTCCAGATTCAAGACCATTTTTCAACTATCACAATTCATCAAGTTCAATTGGTAAATTGGGATAGTCTCCATCTATCAGTTAGTTAACTGTTAGTTAGTTAACTCTTAGAAGTATTATAGTTACAAAAATGGAAACTATGAAACTACGAACTTTTAAAGCAAAGGTAGAACAGAAATTTAATAGACAAATAAAAAAGTAGATACCTTCCAAATTAAAAAAAATTCAATTAAAAGTGGAAAGAAACCCAGCTTTGATTTTGAACAATCAAAAATCGGGGAACAATGCTTTTCTTCGAGTGAAACATGCTCTAAGCCCATCAGCTGATATTTAGTTCATTTTTAAATTGTCTGCTTACAACATAACTCAAAGGAAGAAAAATTCAGAAAAGGAACAATTCTGTGAAGTATTTTTAAGTATAACCCCCCACCAAGAGTTAGACATCCTCTCCTCTTTTGCTTTTGTTCATTTCCAAACAATATCCTTGGAAAAAAAGGTGACTTCTTGTTACTGTTATTGTTAACTTTCAGTAGAAATTTTGTAAATTAAATTTTCTAAATTAAAATGCAGGTAATTTTAATTTAATGTACAGTTAAATCATCAGCCTCTTTCACATGCATTTTCAAGTATTGGCACAAAGGACAAGTATTGAGCGTGCAATGTTTTCCATTCCTTCCACATCCTACTATTGTCGGTCACTGGGATTCGTGCGGTAGCAGGCGGTTCCAGAGGTAATCTGGTCCCATGCCATGTAGGGCTTTAAAGGTCACGACCAACACTTTGAATTGTGACCGGAAACTGATCGGCAGCCAATGCAAGCCACAGAGTGTTGTAGAAACATGGGCGAATCTTGGAAGCCCCACGACGGCTCTCGCGGCTGCATTCTGCATGATCTGAAGTTTCCGAACACTTTTCAAAGGTAGCCCCATGTAGAGAGCGTTGCAGTAATCATCTTTAATTCCTTAATGTACATAGACAATGTTGATGTTTACTATAATCTCTGAGTAGCCTTTGGTTTGCTCTCTGTTAGGATGTATAGCAATTTATAAGTTGTTAAGTGACCACCGACACTGTAAATCCAAATATTAGGAAATTCAAATCAGGAAATCTAGGGTTTTCAATGTAGCATTTTTACCCACTGCATTTATTCAATTCATAGGGCTAACAAGATTGATGTTACTGATAAAAAAGTTAAAATCGATTTGTCTCTGGAAATAAATTGGGTAAAGAAAGAAGACTCCTAAACCAATGCATATAGTGTAGTAAGCTGCCCGGAGCCATTTGGAATTGGCAGCATCTAAATCAGTAAATAAAATGCAATAAATAAAATTCTAAATAAAATAAAGAAGCTTCTTATATTTTTGGCTCTTCATACTGGGGAAATTATACAGTGAAAAGCCAAAAAGTGCAAATCTTTCTTCACTTTTTTTGCTCAAGGCTGCTAGAGGCAATACTGCTGTTTACTTACCGATGCAGAATGCTGACAGCCTTGGGTAAGGCTGATGTACATGTTAATCACATCCCCACAATAATGTCAAATCTAGAGTAGCCTCCAGTCCAGCTGATGGCCCTCTGGGATGCATATGATATTGAACCTCTTTTGAAATTGGTCAGCAAACTGTTGAACAAACTCAATACACTTTTTGACCAATTTGGGTGATAAATGAATAAAATGGATTTACAGAGATTGAAAGAGGGGAACTGAAATTTGAGGATGGTACAGTTCATGCATTTTTCTGCTTTTTAAGAAAAAATGTTAGTTGGAAAAGGTGCCACCAAGCACCTGCTGATTGTGTTGGGTTTCACCACTCTAACACATGCTTACACTGTCTTGTAGACACATCTCTTTGGTCAGGTTGCAAATTAACTGATCAGTGTGTCATCTTTTGATGACAAAAATGGGCATGTACTCTGCAGACTATATAATCAGTGCAGAGTAGATGACTCCTCCCTTTTTTCCCTTTTTGGCCCTGCTGAGCTTCTTTCCACCTCCTTCTATCTTCCTGTGTGCTCCATTATCCTCGGCTAAGGACATGTGTGAGATCAATCTAAAGACATCCTCACACATGGAAGCATCCAGAAGTTATCAATATGTACTGGAATATAAGCATATATGCCTGCATTCTGTAAATGCATGAATCAACAGAATTGTAAGTAAAGATTGCAGTTTATTTCATCTTTATGAAGGAGTGATCATTCATTGCTAACAAATGGGATTCTAAGCCACACAATTGATTTCTTGCCATTCTGAATCCATTGCGAGTTAAGCCAGCTGAACTCTGCTAATACTAAAAATATTATTATTATTTTTATAAACTTTATTAAATTTTCATAAAAAGACAAACATAACATACATACATAAAACAGTTATTTGGGGTTACAATTACCCCACTTAATTTGAAGTCACACTAATACAGAAATAAAAAATTCACTCTTAGCTTATAATATTAATATAATAAATCAAATGTATAGGTTTTTTTGTTATTGTACCCTTATTTTGTAAAAAATTAACAAGATAAAACTATCCATACATGCTTTCGAATCATCTAAATTTTGTTTTTTCTCTTTTACTTAACCATATATACAGTTTATTCCAGATCTCATAAAATTCTGATTTGTCCTGGTTATTTAACCGCCTTGTCATCATGTCCATAATAATAATATTAATAGCAACCAAATACTCAACAGATTCTTCTTTTGCCACTGTGGACTAATATGACTTTCCTTCTACAAGCAAAAAACTAGGATAAAGGAACTACAGTTGAACATCTTTTCTTAAATAATGTGCCAAGAACATTTTAGATAGCTTCTGGGCCTCTTTTTCATGTTCTATGACAGTGATAGTGCGCCTATGTCACAGGTGGCACGTTACTCTAGCTCAGTTCCAATGTGCATGTGTATGCTGGCCAGCTGATTTTTGGCTCAAACAGAGGCTTTGGGAGGGCACTTCTGGCTTCCAGAAAGCCTTGGGGGGTTGGGGGAGGGCATTTTTATCCTCCCTTGGCATGAGGGAGGCTTTTGGAGCCTGGGGAGGATGAAAGACGAGACTACTGGGTCCATCAGAAGTTCGGAAACACTCTGTTTCCAGCCTCCAAAGGACCTCTTGGAGGTGGGGGAAGTTTTTTTCACTGCCATCAGGCATTGAATGATGGGCATGGGCACTTGTGCATGGACAATAGCGCATGTGCACGTCCTTTCGGCACCGGAGGAAAAAAAGGTTTGCCATCATTGTTCTATGAGATCTAGCTACATCTTTCTCAAATGGAGAAGGGCTCTGGATCATTTTCTCAGGAACAATATTTAAGAAGGAAGACTGAGGCAAGATCATTTGGTAGCAGCTTCTGCTTTATGTTTTGAGGTGGCAGCTGTTGACACAACTGTGCTGCCAGGTGCGTTTGTGGACCCCTGTCCCATATTTCACTCTCCCTGCTATCTTGCTCCTTGTAGGTTTGTGTGGCAGAAAGGGGGGTTGTAAGAGGGAGGGAAGCATGGATAGAAACATAGAAACATAGAAGACTGATGGCAGAAAAAGACCTCATGATCCATCTAGTCTGCCCTTATACTATTTTTTGTATTTTATCTTAGGATGGATCTATGTTTATCCCAGGCATGTTTAAATTCAGTTACTGTGGATTTACCAACTACGTCTGCTGGAAGTTTGTTCCAAGGATCTACTACTCTTTCAGTAAAATAATATTTTCTCACATTGCTTTTGATCCTTCCCCCAACTAACTTCAGATTGTGTCCCCTTGTTTTTGTGTTCATTTTCCTATTAAAAACACTTCCCTCCTGGACCTTATTTAACCCTTTAACATATTTAAATGTTTCGATCATGTCCCCCCTTTTCCTTCTGTCCTCCAGACTATACAGATTGAGTTCATTAAGTCTTTCCTGATACGTTTTATGCTTAAGACCTTCCACCATTCTTGTAGCCCGTCTTTGGACCCGTTCAATTTTGTCAATATCTTTTTGTAGGTGAGGTCTCCAGAACTGAACACAGTATTCCAAATGTGGTCTCACCAGCACTCTATATAGCGGGATCATAATCTCCCTCTTCCTGCTTGTTATACCTCTAGCTATGCAGCCAAGCATCCTACTTGCTTTCCCTACCGCCTGACTTCACTGTTCACCCATTTTGAGACTGTCAGAAATCACTACCCTAATTTCAGAGTGTCTGCAGAATGCATAAGGCACCATATATTTCTGAATGGGAGGAGGGCGAGGAGCAGAGCAAATCAGCTCTTCTTTTTTTAAAAAATAAATGTATATATGTGGTCTCCTTCCATCAAAGAAATAACCAGAGTGTGAATAGAGCAGTAGGAGGTGTGCAGAGGTGTTGATAACAACTGTCCCTGTTTTCTCATTGATGGCAGAGCAGGAGGAAGTGGGGGAGGGAGGCTTAAAAGAAACAAGTCTTCCCCAAAGAAAGCGGAGCCAAAATGGCACAGTTCCTTTCCCCTGAGATCTTGGATAACCTTCCGTGGGAAAGAATGAGCACTTGGCTTGCCATCCACTTGGAGGGAAAGGTGTCAGGGAAGGAGCAGAGCCAGAGACCAATTGTTCTATAGGGTACATTTCTCCCAGAGGCTGGCACGTTTCCCAGTAGATGCTTCAACAGGAATTAGCAAACATGAGCCCTTCCAAGATTTCAGGACAATTAGTATTATCCAGCATATACAGCTCTTCATTCAAGAAACGGAGAAGAGGCGGGGATTGCATGACATGGTTTTAATGTTCAAAGCAGTTATTTCAATTTCATGGGGAATTTTAAATACAAAATTGACCTCCTGAGAATTTGAACTTCTTCCATGGCATTTCATGAAGGAGCTTGCAATTTTGAGGAAGATCTTAAGAAATTCATATTTGGATAGGCCTGGGTTGGATTTACAGATTTTATTTGCAAACATCTCTCATTATATCATTACATGCAGTTTAGCTGGTAGAAAGACTGTTCTTTCTGTAACACTTACAATCATTCTTCCAGAACTTCAAAAACTCAGCCCAGTTGTCAAGAGCAGCCTAGTTGGACTTCAACAGGGCCATAGCTGAGAATTCTGGGAGCTGAAGTCTAGACATGTGGAAAGGGTCAAACTGGAAAGGTTACCCTGGAGTACTAGACACATACTATAGAAAGAGTGTTAAAGATTAATTTTGATTCTCTCCTCTTTCTAAAGAGGAATTCTTCTAAAGAACTATTCCAGGTGAGTGTTGAGAAACTAATTATCCTCCTGCTTAAGTAGTCAAACCAGAAGAAAAATGTTGGTAGTCAATAATCAACCAATCCATTACCCTTCACTTAGAAACAAACAACCTACTCACTTACAACAATTTGTTTTCAGAAAAAAATTATCCTATAATCTACTACTTCTACTCTGCAAAAATATACGGACTACAAAATTCCATCAGGGCAAAGGAATAGACATAACTTAAATGACTTCTGTGAAGCCTTTGATTCAGTGGTACACGACAAACTACTTCTGAAACTAAAATCCTATGGATAGTTGCTTTCTAAAACAGACAACAAGTGGTCAAAATAGGGAGTGCCCTATCAAATCCTGCACATTTTAACAGCGGTGTCCACCAAGGCATGGTTCTAGGACCAACTTTCTCAATACTTTACATAAATGAAGTTTGCAATTATATTAAAAACAACTGTGTTCTTTTTGCTGATGATGTAAAACTATTTAACATCACCAACAATGTCGCTACCCTTCAAAAAGACCTTGACTTTGTATCATAATGGTAAACAATTAGCAATTCCAAATCTCAAAAAACAAATGCTCTGCCTTACACATTGGCAAAAAGAATCAGAACAGTGCCAAAGCCCGCTGTAACAATATTGCCAAAAGGCATTAAGAATTGTAAACCTAATCTTGCATAGCTTGTTCTTCAGTATTATTACACTACTAATCAGACCATACAAAACATTTGCTAGACCAATTCTTGAATACAGCTCATCTGTTTGGAACCCGCACTGCATATCAGACATTAATACAATTGAACATGTCCAGAGATATTTCATGAGAAAAGTCCTCCACTCCTCTGCTCACAATAGAATATCTTATGCCACCAGACTTGAAATTCTGGGCTTAGACAACTTAGAACTATGCCACTTTCAGTCTGACCTAAGCATAGTTCATAAAATTATCTACTACAATATCCTACCTGTCAATGACTACTTCAGCTTTAACCACAACAATACACGAGCACACAATAGATACAAACTTAATGTGAACCACTGCACACTTGATTGCAGAAAATACGACTTCAGTAACAATGCCCGGAATATACTACTCGACTCTGTGGCGTGCCTACCCTCCCTAACCTAATGTTCCCTTTTACTTTTATTTGCATTCGTTTCATGTATTCAAAACATGTTTATACTTATATGTACACTGTATTATCTAATACAGTATGTGCTTGACTGACTAACCAACCAACCAACCAACCAACCAACCAACCAACCAACCAACCAACCAACCAACCAATAAACAAACAAACAAACAAACAAATTGTCATTTAATTTAATTTATTGGATTTGTATGCTGTCCCTCTCTGGAGACTCGGAGCGGCTAATCATTGGGGAGAATGGAGATAAATTAAGCTATTTGAGATGATTTGCAGTATTTGCCGATATCAGTGATGGTGAACCTTTTTTCCCTCAGGTGCCGAATGCATGTGTGCATGTGCTATCGCACATGTGCAAGTGCCCACGCTCATAATTCAATGCCTGGGGATGGCGAAAATGGCCTCCCCCGCCCCTGGAAGCCCTCTGGAAGCCTGTAACAGCCCATTTCCCAACCTTTGGTGGGCCTGGCAGGTCCATTTTTTGCCCTCCCCAAGCTTTCACCTCCCCGGAGACTCTCCGGAAGACAAAAATGCCCTCCCAGAGTCTCCAGGCAAGTTGAAAATCAGCTGACTGGCACACACATGTACATTGCAGCTGAACTAGGGTAATAGCTCATGTGCCAGCAGATATGGCTCTGTGTGCCACCTCTGGCACCCATGCCATAGGTTCGCCATCACTGGCCTATATCAATTCAAACATTATTTTGAAATTTACATAAATACATCTTGTGTAGTTGTGTATTTTCTGTTGTCCTCTTGTGATTTAGCTGTACACGAAGGTGATTATTCTTACCATCATGATGCATGGTTTAGATGCTTTATTTTCATTACAGATGGTTTCTGGGAAGTAGGTATAACATCAACATTGAGACTACAAAGGTATGATTTTGGTGGAATTGTTCTTTCTAAATGGTAAATCAAATTGCTAAAGGGGAAAATGTTTTTTTTTTTATTTAAAAAACAGCTTTTGAAAACAATGAGAGAAATAATTTAACAGGAAGAAAAAATGTGCACCCTAGCAATATGGACAATAAGTCGCAGACTATATCCATTCATTGGACACTTTAATGAGTAAAAATTCATAGGAAAGCACATATTAAGCCCGAGGAACCATAGAGCTTTCTAATATGTAATTTTTGGGATGCTTTCCAAATTTAAGTCCTTCCATGCATTTTTTTTCTTTGAAGCAGAAGCTAGATCAAGGCCTAATGAATATGTGATGTAATTATTCTCCAAGCATTGGAATTGTGCCATATATTTAGTTGTAGATGCCAAGCTCTACTGTGGATTCCCTTCTCTGTGTAGTGCCACTATTACTGTTGCCCTGATTGCTGTATCATTGCCCAAAACAGCTTGAAAGATGGTATTATGTCTGCCTGCTACCCGCAGGCTTAAGATCGACAATGTGGTGAATAGAGCAAAATGAGAAATCTCCACAAGTGTTAACAGTTGCTGTAAATGTCTTAATTGTGGGCAACTATCCTGATCTTAAAGGTTTGAACCTTTATTTAAATAAGTTCATGGCTACATTGTCTCCAGCTCATTTCCAACCACTCTGTGAAACTTCCCTGTTGTCTGGCTAAACCAATTCAGTAAGGGAAGAGTTCTATAGATATATTTTCCATGAGTCATCACTTAACTCCCGGACATTGCTTTTTCCAGCCTGCAAGATGAATGGAAAATTAAATTGGTCCAAACTTCTGATTCTAATTCATTATCATTTTGTTTGTTGGGGTTTTGGAAGCATCCAGACCTGGGCAGATGACTAGATGAGGTGGAGAAAACTGCTAGTTCCCTAGTTCCAATTTTCTATCCTTAACAGTTTTTGTTGGATCAAAAATGGCGGTAAAGGCAGAGAGATTACAAATGGCGACATTGTCTTGACCACTTTTAAAATTCTCTGAATGAGGCACAGTTGTTGCCAAATTTTCAGATTATGAAGGTTCTTTGCCTGGATACTTCTTGCCTGGATACTTCTGAGGTAGGTTTTTCGAGCCCCAGAATGTTCCTTTGGAGAGTTAATTCACACAACCACATTGTATATAGTTGATTGTTTTCCTCCATTGATACTGAGTACAATATATTGTGTTTTTTATTAAATGTCCTCCTTCAATCAACTCACAAGGACAAACTAATTTTAACTAGAGTGAGATGTCATGTTTTTACACTCTAGGCTAAAAAATGGTGATGGTTAAAGTTGGATTGGAGTAGGAGAAACCAAAGTTCAAGTCACAAATACTGTGGAACTCAGTAGTTGATTCAGTATCACGTGCTAATTCTTAGCAAATATTTGCTTTCCTGAATGCAGAGAAAATTCAGGATAAACCCATATGTGCCATTTTGGTCTCATTAGAAAAAAATATAAATATAGTAATATGAATCTTAAGAAATTTAAATGTACCCATTCAAAGATAAATGATATAAATTGTTTTAGTCCTGTTGTGATCTATTCACAAGAGCTTGGAGCACAATATCATTGGTTTTAGTTCTTGGCTGTATCTGTTACAGTCAGCTATCATTTTCTTTCCCAAATATATACAGGCAATCTTTGTGTAGCCATTGCCTCCTATGCAACTGTTCGCAGTTACAATGGTTACAGAAAGTAACTTTATCCTCACATTGACAAGTTGTGCAGGTCTGTAAAGCAAAAAGAAGCTGAAGTAAGAGTAAAAGCAGAATTCCGATTTTACCTAGTGACAGCTTCATTTAATGATCAAATTGTGTGTCCCAATTGTGATCACATGGGGATTATCTATACTATATTATTCCCCTGGTACCCTGTTTCCCCGATAGTAAGACACCCCCGATTGTAAGACGTATCGGGGGTTTCAGGGGGGTCGGCTAATATAAGCCGTACCCCGAAAGTAAGACATATGTCTTACTTTCGGGGAAACACGGGGGTATTGCCGCCTCCCTCTCATCTAGCTGCCTTCCTTTTTTAAGCGGGAAGAAGGGCGCGCTTTCGCTGCCTTCTTCCAGGACCGGGGAGGGGAGCTGTGAGGGAGGCGGCCTGCTGAGGCCCAGCCCGCCGGGGAGTTTGGCTGACGAAGGGACGAAGCCAGACTGCTAAGCTTCGGCTCGTTAGAGGGAGCTGTCGGCCGGAGACGGCGGGGCTTGCTGCAGCGAGCGACCTGCTCCTGCCTTTGCTTTCGCCTCCTTGAGAGCCAGTGAAACTTGCCGGCGGAGCCGAGTTAGCCACAGGGATGAAAGAGGCGGCGTCGAGGGGTCACGGCGCAGCCTCTCCGCGGCAGTCGAGGTAGGAAAGTCCCCACCCATCCTTTGCCCACGTCTCGAAGAGGGGAAGAGAAGGGACTGTGGTGATGGTGTTGGGGGGTGCGAGATAAGTGAGGGAGCCTCAAAACCGCTTGTCGCCTTCGCTTCCACGGGGCTTTTGAGGGAAATAACAGTCCCTCCTGGGGGAGAAGCAGGGGACAGGCTCTTGGAGCCCTTGAAAGGACCCCCCCTTTCCACCCCTTGTTGCCCGAGACGAGGTCGGGGTGCTTCCTTCCCATTGGTGCTCTCTTCAGATCCTCCTCCCCTCGCTCTGGGTGAGCAGCACGGCATGGCGGCGGTGATGGAGGAGGAGGAAGAGGAGGAGTACGAGGGCGGCTGTCGCCCTTGAGGAGGCTGCCCTGGAGCCCTGAGGTTGAATTTGGAAAAGGGCTCACGAGGCTCCTGTCCCGCGGCTGCCCTTCTGGACTCTGGGGAGATGCCGCCTTCGGGAACGCGACCCTTTCAATTTTTTTCCAATATAAGACATACCCCGAAAGTAAGACATAGTGGGGCTTTTGGGGATAAAAAGAAAGTAAGACACTGTCTTACTTTCGGAGAAACACGGTACTTCTGGGTATGGATGGAAGAGGTTATTTTCATGCACTACGAAAGGCAGTGGACTTTCTAAGTAGAAGCAGAAAGGAAACCAAAGCTCAAGTTTATTTCTAATACAATCCCACAACATTTCCATACTGTCTGCTATGCTTATTAATGAATCTCAGTTTTTGAGCAATTGTTTCCATCACTTTTGGCACCAGGCACCATTTCATAGAAGAAAATTTTTCCACGGATGATGGGATGGGATGGGTTCAATTTCTAGCAGGCCAAGGGCTGCAACTGGGGATTGGGGACCCCTATTTTAGAGGGTAAAGACTTCACCAATGCCATCCATGGATTTTGAGGGACATGGCAGATTCATATTTCCCCAAATAGTGTGTAAGGGCAGACCAAAACACGTAATTTTCTTCAATTTGCAATTAAAAAATCTTGAATACGGTGAATATGATTACTCTCCAGTCAACTATTTAGTTATTCTTCCTTTGAGATATTAATATCACGTTTAATCAAGGAATAATCAAGGAGGCGTAGTAAAAAAAAAAAAATGGAATGAGTCCATGATAAAATCTCTACCTCTTTTTACCATGTCACCTATAATATCTAAATATTACGTTCAGATACTATACATACTGGACACAATGAGTAGTCCTCTGAGTAATCATACATAGAACTGAATCATCCATTTATTTTATACTGTTTAAAATTTAACAGTTAGTAAGAATGAAAAGGGAAAAAAAATCAATCTCTTGTTTGTATGGGGATTTGCAATTACATTTTCTATATGTGTGTTGCCTTGTTATTTTCAGTCTTTATGAATATGGGTGGGAAACCGTTTTAATTGCATTACTTAATAGTTCAATTAAGGGCCATTACTATAAGCATTTAATTCCCTGTAAAATATATGTCAAGGCAACATTAGCATACTACAGAGCAGAACCCATAACATTAGACTGCTGAAATGTAATTGTCTTGGATTCCTAGCAAACGTATATTTGAACACAGACTAATGGTACTGTTACAAACTTGGAAATGGGCTCTTGTGATATTGAACTTATCAAAGTCCTGCGGACTCTGAAGCTACTGAGGTTGATCATATCACGTCAGCCATAGTTGATAGGGAAATATGGACAAGAATATTTAACATGCCATAAAAAGCAACATATTTTGTTTAAAAATTAGCTAGCTTCTGCACACTTTAAAATGTGATATAGATATATTTGTAATATAGACCCAAGGATGGGCTGCTGCCCGGACGGGGGGAACACAGTGGGGTAGCGAAAATGGAGCTCTACCCCAGAGCACCCAATTTGCACTGAAAGATGAAAGAAAATTCAGGGCATCCTGCATAAACCATGCCCACAATGTGGTAGTAAAAATTTTGGTAGCCCTTCACTGTATAGACCTATTTCCATAGTACATTTAATCATTTCAATCACATTCTACTAAACAAATAATTCCCTCAACACTGTCAGATTTCCTACTAAATCTGTATTTCTATTCTACTAGTTTTTCTCATCATTCCTTTCACCCATTTCATCCCATGTTGACTGTATAACTGTAACTTGTTGCTTATATCCTAAGATTTTTATTAATATTGCTTCTTCATTTCTTATTTGACCCCTATGACAATCATTAAGTGTTGTACCACATGATTCTTGACAAATGTATATTTTATTTTATGTATGCTGAGAGCACATGCACCAAGACAAATTCCTTGTGTGTCCAATCACACTTGGCCAATAAAAATTATTCTATTCTATTCTATTCTATTCTATTCTGAGTAAATATGGAAGAATAAGCTTAAACTATATAGATATTGATTCAACAGAAATATTTATCATTATTGAACAGAAATATTTATCATTATCATAAATTTTTGAAATTATAATCTTGAAATTATGGAATAAATTTGGCTGGCATTTATTCTGCTTGAGATATTGCCATTCAGATATGGTATAAATATAATGAAAACACATGAAAAATCTATTTCAGTAGGTTAATTCATTCACATGTTCCTCTTTTTGGCTATGCCCACATAGTTCTAAGCTCAGTTCTATTTTTACTAATTCACCAGAAATTTTCAAGCAACTGTCATAGCTGTATTTCACCTATTCAAGCTTCATGAGTCTGCCATTAGCACCCTTAACACAATAAAAATTATACAGTACATCGAATGAAGGGCTACCAAAACTTTTACTAGCACACTGTGGGTGTGGCTTATGCAGGATTGTTATTATTCTTTCAACATCTTTCAGTGCAAATTTGGGTGCTCTGGGATGGAGCTCCATTTTCGCTACCCACTGCGTTCCTCCCGTCCGGGCAGTAGCCCACCCCTGAGAACATCTAAATAAAGATACAGTCCTCAATGTGAAACATCATGCATTCCATTTAAGTGGTTTTAAATTTGTATTCACAAATTTAAGTCGTTAACTGTGTATGTGAAGATCTCTCTTCTTCTGACAATGTGAATGTGGTATCTTCAATTAGAATCAAGATGAGACAATTCCTATCTGGTTTCAGAATTATTCTGAATATTCCTGCAGGGAAGCAACATTAAGAAATTATTGAACATTTTGTTCCAAAAGTTTGGTTTTTATAATAGATATTCCCCCCCCCCCGAAAACTGGTGTGTTATATTGTAATTTTTCTGACTCTTTAAAATATTATCCATTTTTTTACAGTCATCCTAACCTATTCTTTAATGGTCCTTTGGATCACGGACCCCCAGAATAGTTCTTCAATTCCCACAGTGCACTTTCCTCTTAGTTTCTTTGCTGTGCTTAGAGAAACAGTCATTGCTTAACAATAGTGAGCATATTTGTAGATTAATATGGGAGCTGTGTGTATGCAGCCATTTTAAAGGTATTATATATGAAGACTAACCCAGTCATACCAACTTATTTTCTCCACACAGGGAAGTTCAGTTTTAGCTTCATAATATTTCTACTCTAACTCATTACATCTTCTCTAGTACTTGGTTAGAGATGCTTTACTCTGATAAATTTGGTAAATATTGTGAAATTTCTTAGCTCTCCTTTGACTTATCTAGGGTATTTTGCTAAGAAAAACAATTTGTGTTTGTTTCGATTGATAGACAAATATTAAAGGTTAAACAACAAAAAAAGTATGACTGAAAGGAATATAAAGTAGAGTATAGATCCTTTGATGTGTGGATGGTAAAATGTATACTGTTCTCTTCCAGTGCTAGAGAACTATGCAATAGATTCAAGTGTGGTAAAGTCCCCCCCCCCATTTTACACAAATGTTATTATAGTAGGAATGAGGCAGATTCCAATTTTTTGCAGTGCGTTTCTTTTTTCTTATCCCTGACTCATGTTTTGTGATGCCTCAGATGTAATAGCTGCAAGTCTTCCTAAACTAGACCAGAAAGGCTTACGAGATTGCCCTGCCCTTTTGCAAATGGAGTAGTTGCAAAGATTGCCATGGTCCCTGAATTTTCTTCTCATAGATGACTAGGACTTCACTAAATAAATATTATAACATTAACAAGGTATATGTAACAGTATGTGCAAATGACCTGGGGCCGGGGGGGTGGCAAGGAGGAAGAGATGCTGCCTAGGGAACGATAAGATAATAAGGGGCATAACCTATAATAGGCAGAGAAAGACACTCATAAAGGAATCTCCACAACATATCAGGCTGTAAAAAGAGATGGCAGGAGATTTGTATTATCAGACTTGTAAAGTTCTGTTAATACACCCTTAGGCTTAGCTTATCTGGTTGTGTTTCCTGTCTGTCTACCTGGGAAATCTGAATATGTACAGTGTGTGTGTTTATATTTATATTTAGATTACCTTAGTGTTGATCCATTTGGTTGTGACAGAAATTGACTGACCAGCTTGTTATTCAAGCCTGATGTTGTGGATTGAAAAAAGAGTAACTGGCCCAAAGTCAGGCAGCCATCCTTTTTGACTAAAATGGACCTAGCCATTTGATTTCCTGATTTCTAGTCTAATGCCTTAGCCCAGGGGTGTCAAACTTAATTTCATTGAGGGCCACAGCAGGGCTATATTTGACCTTGGGGGCTGGATGGCTGGGTGGGCATGGCTAGGGTGGGCATGACCAGCTTGACATCATCCTGTCGGGGTTGCCTATGGTGGCCAAGTGCTCTGGCAGTGAAAACAGGCTCCCGAGTTCAGTTTTTAGCTGCCACGGCCTCCTGCAATCCTCTGCCAGTAAAAATGGACCTTAGGAGGTGCTGAAAGTGCATGTGCACATGCTATCATGCCTAGGTGAATGCCCATACCCATAATGCAATGCCTGGGGAGGAAAGAAATAGCCTCCCATGTGCCCTGGTGGTCCTTTGGAGGCCAAAAACAACCCATTTCCCAACTTTTGGTGGGCCCGGTAGGCCCATTTTTCACCCTCCCCACACTCCAGAGGCTTCCCTGGAGCCTAAGGAGGGCAAAAACACCCCCCATCCCCTAGAGGTCCTCTGGAAGCCAAAAATGCCCTCCCTGAGCCTCCATGTGAGCCGAAAATCAACTGGTCAATGCACATATATGTGCTGGAGCTGAGCTAGGAAAATGGCTCATGTGCCAGCTGATATGGCTCCATGCACCACCTGTGCCATAGGTTCATCATCACTGGTATAGGGCATAGGACCAGTTCAAAATAATATCAGAGAAATCTATGTCTTGAGTTGCTTAGCATTAGCTTTACTCTTTTGAAAAGATCATTGATTGTTTCAGGATGTGATACATTGATACCTAGAACCATTATAATTCTGTCTGGCTTATATGTTCTTACTCAATCCATAGCTATTGTGATGGGCAAGTAGAGGCCATGAGGTACCTTCATGAACTTTGAGACTTTTGCCCAAAGTTCATGTGCAAATTGTGGCTAGAACAAGAGCAGAAGGCTGCCTACTGTAATTCATAGCCTCTTTGTTGGACTACTGCAGTGCACTCTATAGGAAGATCATGCAGAATTAAGGCAATTGATTCAAAATGCCTTATAAAGTCTCAGCAAACCTGTGCTTTGGCCTTACATTGGCATGAATAGACCTTCAAATGAAATGTTGAGCTACAAAGCTGCATGCACTTGGCATGAGGTACCTTCATGAATGCATTTGACCTGACCAACGTGATTGTCCTGGGGACAGCTTTTGGTAGTACTTTATTTAATATTTATATTTGTTTGTGTGTATGTGATTGTGTGGTGGGAGAGAATAAAGCTTGGAGGCCTTGCTTTTTAGTGGCATCTCTTGCTCTTTTGATCAGCTTCTTGATTGAGATCAGGTTGGCCCTCTCCATGTGTTTGTTTTGGCAGAGGCTGAAGGCAAAGCTCTTCCAAAGGGCCTTTGCAGAGTGAACAGCTGCTGTCTAGGCTTTTATATAGCAATTGTTTTGTTGTGGGATTGCTATTTATGTATTGATTTATTATTTATATTTGCCATGGATATTTTATGTCCTGTATATTTGTTAAACTGCCAGGAATCCTAGTAGACTGCAGTGAGTCACACATGGAATGAAGGAATGAAGGAATGAAGGAATGAAGGAATGAAGGAATGAAGGAATGAAGGAATGAAGGAATGAAGGAATGAAGGAATGAAGGAATGAAGGAATGAAGGAATGAAGGAATGAAGGAATGAAGGAATGAAGGAATGAAGGAATGAAGGAATGAAGGAATGAAGGAATGAAGGAATGAAGGAATGAAGGAATGAAGGAATGAAGGAATGAAGGAATGAAGGAATCAACCAACCAACCAACCAACCAACCAACCAACCAATCAATCAATCAATCAATCAATCAATCAATCAATCAATCAATCAATCTGTTGTGGTTCAGCCTGAGCCAGATCAAAGACCAGCTGCGTCTCTGCTGGCTCCATGCCTGGGGGAGGCTGAGAGCGGAGAGGAGAGTTCTTGGCAGTCACGAAAGCAGTCATGAAAGTGAAGGTGATGCAAGGCCTGGGAGCCCTGGGGAAGGGCTATCTCAAGCAAGTAGCTGTGATTCCCTGGAGTCTCTGGATGATGACGCACAAGCCATCATTAGTATGCGGCAGAGACGCATAGCTCAAAGGAGAAATCAACTGCGTAGATATTATCAGCGTTGAATGAGGAACACCAGGGGGTTGGGTGTGGTCCTCATTAGCAGGGAAGGGTTTATAAGGCATCAGAACCATTCTGGCAGCGTGGAGTGTTATCAAAGGGGAGTTGGTGTTATCTGCATTTTCTCTCAGCGTTTTTGTTCCTGGCCCGTGGCCCAGCAGCCTTGAAGACTGGTGGGAGGAGTGTGTCTGTTAGCTCAACAGCCTCGTCTGCATTAAGGATCCTGTGTTTCTGTATGAACAATTGCCTTTGTGTATCTATTTGGAGTTCCAGTGTTTTCCTGATCTGTAAGGACATTTTCTGTTGGCTTCTTTTCTCTTTACCATTATAAAACTGTGTTTGGATTCAACCGGTATGTCTGGATTATCTTTTTGGGTTGGTCCTAGCTTCTGGAGTGACCCAGACAGAACGCAATCAATAGAGGAGTATAATTTGGTTTGTTTGACTGGAATCATCAGGGTGAGCTGTAGTTTTTTTTAAAAAAGTTATATCCATTTGGGTATCAATAAACTTGAAGTCTGCAAGAATTGGGATGTGTAGTTTAATGAAAAGAAGGACTAGAAGTGACATAATAGTAGTCTTCCAATATCTAATATCTAAGAGGCTGGCACAAGGAAAAGGGGGAATAAATCAATTTTCTAAAGCATCTGAGGGCAAGACAAGAAGCAATGGATGAAAACTAATGAAGGAGAAAAGCAACTTAAAACTAAACAGAAAGTTCTTGACAGTTAGAACAATTAATTAGTGAAACTATTTGTCTCCAGAAGTTGTGGGTGCACCAACACCAGAAGTTTTTAAAAATTGACTGGACAACCATTTGTCTGAAATTGTATAAGGTAGTGATGGCACGTGGAGCCATATCTGCCGGCACTCAAGCAGTTGTCCTAACTCAGTTTCAGTGCATATACAGTATGTGTGCCAGGCAGCAGATTTTTGGCTTGTGTGGAGGCTCTTTGAGGCATTTTAGGCCTCTGAAGGGCCACCAAAGGCGGTGGGGGAAGCCATTTTAGCTTTCTTCAGGTGCCAAGAAAACCTCTGGAACCTGAGGAGAGCAAAAAAATGGGCCTACCAGGCCCATCCAAAGTCAGGAAATGGGGGAGCACAGGGATCATGCGGTCATGCATGGGGGATCTGTTTTTGATAAACCCAGTTTGTCAACTTGGAAGTTCTTTGGAAGGACAAATATTGAAGCTGAAGCTCAAATACTTTGGCCAACAGAAAAAGAGATGATTTGTTGGAAAAGATCCTGATGTTGGAAAATTTGAAAGCAAAAAAAGAAGAGTAAATGAGATAGGCTAAAGAATCCAAACCTCATATATAAACTGAATAAACAAAATCTCACAGCCAACCCACACTCAGTAAAAGACCTTGGAATACTAATGACCTCTGCAATCATATCACAAGCAACTGTGTTCTTTTCGCTGATGATGTAAAACTTTTCAACACCACAGACAACACATCTACTCTCCAAAAAGACCTTGACTTTGTCTCAGATTGGTCTAACACTGGCAACTTCAAATATCAACCAACAAATGCTCTACCCTCCACATTGGCAAAAAGAATCCAAACCTCATATATAAACTGAATAAACAAAATCTCACAGCCAACTCCCACTCAGTAAAAGACCTTGGAATCCTAATATCAAATGATCTAAGTGCCAAAGTCCACTGCAACAATATCGCCAAAAAGGCTTCTAGAGTTATTAACCTGATCCTACGCAGCTTCTGCTCCGGCAATCTCACACTACTCACCAGAGCATACAAAACTTTGGCCAGACCCATCCTTGAATACAGTTCATCTGTCTGGAATCCATACCACATCTCGGACATCAACGCCCTTGAAAATGTCCAAAGATACTTCACCAGAAGAGCCCTTACTCCACCACTCGAAACAGAATACCCTACGAAAATAGACTAACAATCCTAGGTCTAGAAAGCTTAGAACTACGATGCCTAAAACACGATCTAAATATTGCCCACAAAATCATATGCTGAAACGTCCTGCCTGTCAATGACTACTTCAGCTTCAATTGCAACAACACAAGAGCACGCAACAAATTCAAACTTAATATTAATCGCTCCAAGCTTGACTGTAAAAAACATGACTTTAGCAATCCAGTTGTTGAAGCGTGGAACTCATTACCAGACTCAGTAGTGTCAACCCCTAACCCCCAACACTTCTCCCTTAGACTATCCACGATTGACCTCTCCAGGTTCCTAAGAGGTCAGTAAGAGGCGTACATAAATGCTCTAGCCTGCCTTTCGTCCCCTATCCAATTGTCTCTCCTTATCTCATATATCATATATCTTTTCTTCCTTCATATATCTTCTCCTCTATTTTTATATCTTCTCTTTATATATAATACAGTAGTACCTCTAGATACGAGCTGCTCCACATGTGAGTATTCCAAGTTACGAGCCACGACGGGAGCGAAATTTCTGTTCCACACCCGAGCTCAAATTCGGGATACGAGCCGAGCTTCCACTAGGTGGCACAAGAATCCTTGTTTCTGGTTATCTCGGCAGGGAAAAACAAAGTCTAAAGCCATTTGTTCCAGATACGAGTTGATCGACATACGAGCTCTGTTCTGGAACTAATTAAACTCATATCTAGAGGTACTACTGTACTTCATGTCTATTCTCTTCAATATGTATTGTGTATTGGACAAAATAAAAAAATAAAAAATAAAAAAGTAAAAAATAAAAAAATAGTTAGATGGTGTCATTGATGTAGTGGGCACGAGTTTTGGCAGACTCTGGGCAACAACCTGGTGAACTATGGTGGATGAGGTCACAAAGAGCTGGAAATGATTTAGTGACTGAACAACAACAACCTCTATTACATGATACATGTTTCAGAATCTCCCACATACACAGTTCCTATTTCTTCTGCTTCTGAAAGATTGCACACAAGCATTTGTTTTCAAGATGGTGAAAGATTCTGTCTAGTCATTAGATATAAATGATATCTTCCAAAACCTTCCCTTTCCTTTTTGCCCTTGAAAGGCCTTTATGGCAACTATAATACCATTTGCCACCATTTGCAACAAATTATTTTCAGTCAAAATTTCATTACTTTAGTAATACACATTACTTTAGCGATCCATCACCAATCCAATGAAATTGCATTTTTATTATAATTTAAACTAGCAAAAGGAAATACTGAAAAGAAATCTTGAATGAACATCCAATACCAAATAGCCTCTCCAAAAGAATGCTTGTACAGTATTTCAAAGAATTAAAAAAGATATAATTCAACCACCCAGTGTACAATTTAATAAAAATATCTCTGATTGAGAAAACTGTTTTTAAAGATACATATATTGTAGTGAACTATATACTGACTACTTGGAATATAACATATTCTGAACAAAGGTTATAATAATTGCAAAAGGAATAATACAGGCATAAAAATGGATTTCAGAGATTTGTGTTTTGGCTATTTTGGAGAAAATTACATGTTTTGTTAATCAGGAAATGTCACATAATTTATCCTTCTGGGAAAATGTTTTTAACATTAAAAGCTTGATTTTCTTTTTGAAGGTTTACAATATCAGGTGAGCTTGGAATGCAATATAGTTGTAATTACATTTTTGTTTGTTCTTTTTATATTTATATTGTTTTGTGTATGGTAAATTGTTTGTTTTTAGTTTATTAAAACATAATACATATGTGTCTGTTTGAAAATGGATCAGTTAAAACTATTTGGTTTGTAAAAAATATCTTAATACCTTGATTTGCCTGTATAGCAAAAAAAAGTGTTATGTTATATTATGTTGTTAAAGATGCACTTGTATGCAAATCAAATCCATAATATGATATTCATAATACATTAATTAATCAGATGCCACAAAGATTTATTTTACATTTAAGCAAAGAACTATTCTTAAGCAAATATTACATGGTTAGAGATTCTCCAGACATTGTAGCAAGACAAAACATATTAACAGAGCCGGGGTGGCACAGCAGGTAGAGTGCTATACTGCAGGCCACTGAAGCTGACTGTAGATCTGAAGGTCAGTGGTTCAAATCTCATCACCGGCTCAAGGTTGACTCAGCCTTCCATCCTTCCGAGGTGGGTAAAATGAGGACCCGGATTGTGGGGGCAATATGCTGGCTCTGTTAAAAAGTGCTATTGCTAACATATTGTAAGCCGCCCTGAGTCTAATGAGAAGGCCGGCATAAAAATCAAATAAATCAAATAAATAAATAATAAATAAACTTCCAAACTCTGAGAAGCAACCTTTACGTATAGTTTGGCCATTATCAGCCTTTGATTTTATGCATCCCTTCAGTTATACTTTTAATAACATGTATTTAGAAAATCTGGATTTACAAAAATAAGTAGACAATAACTGCAATGGCTTTTTTTCCTGATGGCTTCAAATAAATCTCGAGAAAAATTGTTTGGCCTAAATTAATGTATTAGGTTTTCATGCCTAAAACAGGATTAGAACTCAAATCTCCTTACTCCCAGTTCAGCATTTACTTTGTCCATTTAATATCCATCTTGATGTTCCTTCTGCTTTAATTATTTTGGAAGGAGGGCAGTTTCATCAGAATGATTATCTAAAACTACATGGTCAGATTATAGAAGTCAGCTGTTTTGAGTTTAGTGCTAAACTTTGACTATGTATTGGGCTCAATAATCTCATTCTGATCTTCCTCTTTCCCATATGAAGAATCATCCAATGTGTTGGTCTATGTATTGACCAGGAATGGTGGATAAGTAAATAATTCATGATGTCATGGTGGAGAACGAACAAAAAAACCACAATGTGGTGTTTGTTAAACGGTAACAGTTAATGTGGGATCTTTAGGAAAGGAACTGAAAATAAAACTGTTAATATGCCAATGCTTTTAATATCTATAGTGTAACCATATTAGGTTCAGTTCAGAATATTGAATTACAAAGATATATATAACTAGAATAAATGACCAAAAAAAATCAAGGGCAGGAACAATTCTTTGAGAAAAGTTATAATGGAAGGAAAAGGATGATGATGAAGAAGAAAATGAAAGTTCCTAAGAAAATTGCTAATGGGGTTCAAGAAAGTAGATAGAATCAGTTTAAAAAATAGATATTCCTTTACAAAAATATTTTTGTATTTAGAATCCATAGGAATAAATTAATACAAGTATTAATTTATCTAACAAGTCTATCTTCTAAATAAGCGATTAAACTCTCACCTGACCTAAATTGATAATTTTTACAATCCTATCAAGTTATGAGGAGGAAATTTACTACAATGTTTAAATAGATTGTTTAAATTATTATATATCAATTTTAACAAACATTGGTCAGAGAAATGCAAATATTTCAAAGCCCTTTGAAACTTCACAGGCACTAAATTCAATAAGGTCTGGGCACATCTTAACTTCCCTCCGCTTCAGTATTTGGTTTCCCATTCTTAATGTTTGACCTGAATATAGATTTAGTCACCAAATGCACAGTATATAGTCAGAGTGGAAAGAGAAGCTAATAAGGAATGAATGAAAAGCTGAACGTGAAACCTGTAGGTTTATCATGAAGAGCATAATGTTACTATTAGTAGTTTTACAATTTCCCTTAACTAAAATCCTGATGATACATAAAATAGATAGCCTAGAACTACGTCGCCTAAAACACGATTTGAGTATTGCCCACAAGATTATCTGCTGCAACGTCCTACCGGTCAATGACTACTTCAGCTTCAACAGCAACAACACAAGAGCACGCAACAGATTCAAACTTAATACGAACCGCTCCAAACTTGACTGTAAAAAATATGATTTCAACAATCGAGTTATCAAAGCATGGAACTCATTACCGGACTCAATAGTCTCAACCCCTAACCTCCAATATTTCTCCCTTAGACTCTCCACGATTGACCTCTCCAGGTTCCTAAGAAGCCAGTGAGGGGCGTACATAAATGCACCGGTGTGCCTTTCATCCCCTGTCCAATTGTCTTCTTTTCTCTCGCTTTTCATATATATTTTCTTCCTTTCATATATCCTCTCCTATAAATTCACTTTTACCCTTATATATATTACTACATGTCTATTTTTCTTCCTATGTATTTATGTATTGGACAAATGAATGAATGAATTAATGAATGAATGAATTAATTAATGAATAAATAAAATCCAAATAATGAAATTGTTTAAATTGGTAACCGAATAATTACAGATCAAGAATTAATAGCATGGTAATGAAAATAATGTTTCTTTTCTGAAGAAAAAATTAGTACACGACGTTTAGCTTTTATAAAGGAGAAAATGTAACGAGATCTTGAACTAGATTTTCAAGCTACAAATTCAAACAGTGCACCATTAAGCGGCACCTTTTAATTCTTGAAAGGCATAGAGCAATATCTCTGTTCTGTTTTTTCCTTGTGGAAAGCCAATCATATCATATCAAATTATACAACTAATTGACACACACTCCTTTAAAAATTGCATATTATTTTGGCAAGCCAAATTAACACCAGTCCCCTGAAACCATGTTTAGTAATTCTCATTGATTATGGTAACCCCTACTATTGAGGGGCTGTTTAATCAGCTACAGGCTGTCCTGCTGATGAGATGAACCAAGGAACCAGATGTTTCTGCCTTCTAGACTAATGAAAATGTCATAGATATTTCCAGTCCATCTCTGTGAAGAAATAATTCCATCACGGTCACGATCTAGGTAGTCTATATTGATCTTTTTGGCACAAATAAACTGAAATAAAGAATTTACTATATTGATATACATTGTGTGTTTCTTTTTATGTGTGTGTGCATATGTATATAAAATTAACTGGATATTTTACAGATGCACAGCTGTTACATGTCTAAGGCTTTTTCACCACCAAGTCTGCAAACACATGGAAGATGATGAAGTTTATTGAGGAAATTATATTTCCAGTTCACATTATATTGTATATACAAGCTAGCGAAATATGTTTTCTGTTTATAAGCAAGGGATCTTACTAGCATTAAATTACATGAGCTGTGTCATGCAATTAAAATGGGCATGCCATTTATATTAACGTTTTAGTGCTTGGTTAGTTTGAGAAGGTTAGTTTACTTGAGTTTAAATAGGTGATAATAAGCACGATGAATCAATCTGCTTAAAACTGAACAGGGTGTAACTGAAAAATCTCACCATTAAACTGCATACTATACAGCTTAGAATAATATGCTTTGGAATATGGCTATTCTAATTTCTTTGTTAAATTTTGTATTTGTATTTTAAAGTGCTTGCTTCTCCATTGCCTGCCATTTTAATATCTAGCAAGAAAAATTATGAAAATCTTTTTTTTTTTGCTTCCAAATCTTAAGAGCCATTACTAGACAGGGTTGTGCCAGTTTGATTGACTAGTGGTCTAGGTCAGAGGTAGGTAAAGTTGGCTCTTCTATGACTTGTGGACTTCAATTCCCAGAATTCCTGAGCCAATTCTCCTAGCTCAGGAATTCTGGGACTTGAAGTCCACATGTCATAGAAGAGCCAACTTTGCCTATGCCTGGTCTAGGTCATTAAAAAATAAAGGGAAAAAAGGAGAGAACACTAAGCCTTCAAACCATTTAAATGACATCCTTCCCTTCAAAAGGACCAAACTCTAAATCACACCTCTTCTCACCATTTATACAATTAAAATGATTGTATTTCAAAATTGTAAACTTTGGGAGATTTGGTGTTTGAAAATTGGAATATTGGCAATTCCTGGGAGTTGCTGTTCAGACAAATCAGATAGCAACAGGCACATAGAGAAACAACATTTGCACACCATTCAAAAGAGACAATAAAAAAACTAAAAAGGAAACAAAAGACCAGAACATCTCCTTGAAAAGATTTAATACCGAGATAAGCAGAGATTAATTTATTTATTTATTTATTTATTGGATTTGTATGCCGCCCATCTCTGTAGACTCAGGGCCGCTAGCAACAATGATAAAGACAGCATGTAACAATCCAATCCAATACTAAAATAACTAAAAAAAACCCTTATTATAAAAACCAAACATACATACAGACATACCATGTGTAAATTGTAGAGGCCTAGGGGGAAAGAATATCTCAGTTCCCCCATGCCTGACAGCAGAGGTGGGTTTTAAGAAGTTTACGAAAGGCGAGGAGGGTGGGGGAAATTCTAATCTCTAGGGGGAGTTGGTTCCAAAGGGCCAGGGCCACCACAGAGAAGGCTCTTCCCCTGGGTCCTGCCAAATGACATTGTCTAGTTGACGGGACCCGGAGAAGGCCCACTCTGTGGGACCTAGCTGGTCGCTGGGATTCGTGCAGGACAAGGTGGTCCCTGAGATAATCTGGTCCGGTACCATGAAGGGCTTTTTAGGTCATAACCAACACTTTGAATTGTGACCGGAAACTGATTGGCAACCAATGCAGACTGCGGAGTGTTGGTGTAACATGGGCATATTTGGGGAAGCCCATGACTGCTCTCGCAGCTGCATTCTGCACGATCTGAAGTTTCCAAACACTTTTCAAAGGTAGCCCCATGTAGAGAGCATTGCAGTAGTCGAACCTCGAGGTGATGAGGGCATGAGTGACTGTGAGCAGTGACTCCTGGTCCAAATAGGGCCGCAACTGGTGCACTAGGCGAACCTGGGCAAACACCCCCCTCCCCACAGCTGAAAGATGTTTCTCTAATGTGAGCTGTGGATCGAGGAGGACGCCCAAGTCGCGGACCCTCTCTGAGGGGATCAATGACTCCCCCCCCCCAGGGTGATGGATGGACAGATAGAATTGTCCTTGGGAGGCAAAACCCACAGCCACTCCGTCTTATCAGGGTTGAGTTTGAGTCTGTTGACACCCATCCAGACCTCAACAGCCTCCAGGCACCGGCACATCACTTCCACTGCTTCGCTGACTGGATGCCAGGAACAACACTAGACATAAATAAAGCAGTAAACAATACTCTAATAAAGGAACTATTAACTCAGAAAACAATGAAATAGTAAATAATTGCCTAATCAAGGCGGTACCAAAAAAGAACCCTACTAGCACTGATAGGGCAAGTCACTATATATAAACAGAGAGCAAACACCACTCCCTTCTAAGCACTGAAGATGCTACCTAACTGGGTAATGAAATGTTTACAAGAAAATAAGAGGGTATCAAGGACTCAATAGTACAATCCTGCACTACATATGTTCTCCTCTATTGAGCATTATTATAAGCATTTTCATTACAATCTGGTTTGCCTCTGGGGTGCTACAACTGAACCTTAACAAAAGGCTATTGGTAATTAGATTCTGAATTAAGTTATCTACTGTTTTTAAGTACCCAAACATTCTGTACTGAAATATTATTTAATCTGTATGGGACTAGATTATAAAATGTGTATTTATTTAAAATGTCAATTGGTTTCTCAGTTTCAGAAATTGTTTTTATCAACCCACTGTTTATCCACTATAAATTCTGATATTTGATCCTGTTCCTATATGCAATTACTCAAAAGCAAATTGAATTGAAATCAGTGGTACCTACTCTCTTCCAAGCTATTTTTTTAAGTTTAGAATACCAGATAATTGGATAGCAATTAAAGATTTTCCAGTGATCAATTATTTCAGTAATGACATAACACTGCTGTGTACTAACACATAAGAAATTGAAGATATACAATAGAAAAGCCACCAACTTGGTAGGAACTTGAAAATATACTAGTTTACAGAGAAAAAGAATTCTTCATTATAAAAAAAAAATATCTAGGATTTGGGGATACATCTAACATACAGGTTGGAAGCTGCTTATGGCTGAGGTAGCTTGGTAGGTCACCAAACTCAGAAAAAGTAGTAATAGTTGCGGCAATAATAACTATAAATTATTATGGTCCATAATGACAAATTATTCATTTACTTTTGTGACTTCATATCAATATCAAAACAAGCTCAACACTCTAGTCATTGCTTAACAGTTAGAAAGAAATCACTTCAAATATCAGTAACTGAAGCAAAGAATAAGAATCAGTTGAAAAATGTTTGCCCAAATCTAACAAATGCTTACCTAAGGATAAGATTGTGAGGATTGGTCTGCAAACAATAGGAAATAGGAAATGCCTTGACATGCTGCTGTTAAACAAATCAGGTCCCTGGAGATGCTAGAGAAGTTCTTCCATCTTCCTCTTCCTCTACATTCTACCTCCGAGACCGTCTTCTGCGGCACAAATCCCAGAGACAGGTGAGGTCCCACAGAGTTGGTCTCCTTAGGGTCCCGTCGACCAAACAATGTCATCTGGTGGGACCTAGGGGAAGAGCCTTCTCTGGAATCAGCTCCCCCAGAGGTTTGCACTGCCCCCACCCTCCTTGCCTTCCGAAAGAGATTAAAAACTCATCTTTGCCACCAGACCTAGGGTTTTTAGATCTCCCCCCCTGACCAGTGGATGACCATCACCTCAAGGTTTGACTACTGCAATGCTCTCTACATGGGGCTACCTCTGAAAAGTGTTCGGAAACTTCAGATTGTGCAGAATGCGGCTGCGCGAGCCATTATTGGCCTCCCTAGGTACGTCCATATCCCATAAACACTCCGTGGTTTGCATTGGCTGCTGATCAGTTTTCAGTCACAATTCAAAGTGTTGGTAATGACCTATAAAGCCCTACATGGCATCGGACCAGAATACCTATGGGGCTGCTTTCTGACGCACAAATCCCAGTGGCCAATTAGGTCCCATAGAGTTGGCCTTCTCTGGGTCCTGTTGTCTAAACAATGTCGTCTGTAGATATAGAACAATGTAGAACTTGAACGATTAAAGATAAATAAGTCAATGGGTCCAGATGACATCTACCCCAGAGTTCTTAAAGAACTCAGATTTGTCATTGCTACCCTCCTGACTGATTTATTTAACCAATCCCTGTTAACAGGAGATGTTCCTGAGGATTGGAGAATGGCCAGTATTGTGTCTATCCACAAGAAGGGGAATAGAGAAGAAGCTGGTAACTACAGGCCAGTTAGCTTGACATCAGTTGTAGTTAAAATGATGGAGACTCTACTCAAAAAGAGGATAAATCAGCACCTAAAAAACAATAACTTATTGAACCCAAATCAGCATGGCTTTACTGAAGGCAAATCATGTCATACTAATCTCATTGATTTCTTTGACTATGTCACAAAGGTGTTGGATGAAGGTGGTGCCGTGGATATTGCTTATTTGGACTTCAGCAAAGCCTTCGATACAGTTCCACATAAAGATAGATAGATAAATTAGTGAAGATTGGACTTAATCCCTGGATAGTTCACTGGATTTGCAGCTGGCTGAAGCGTAGACATCAGAGAGTTGTTGTTAATGGTGAGTATTCTGAGCAGAGACAGGTTACAAGCGGTGTGCCACAAGGGTCTGTTCTGGGTCCTATTCTTTTTAATATGTTTGTGAGTGACACAGGGGAAGGTTTGGCAGGGAAGTTTTGCCTATTTGCCAATGACTCTAAAGTGTGCAATAGGGTTGATTTATTTTATTTATTTATTTATTATTTAGATTTGTATGCCGCCCCTCTCCGTGATATTCCTGGAGGCGTCTGTAACATGGTAAATGATTTGGTTTACTAGATAAATGGTCAAAGCAATGGAAACTGCAGTTTAATGTTTCCAAATGTAAATAATGCACTTGGGGAAAAGGAATCCTCAATTGGAGTATTGTATTGGCAGTTCTGTGTTAGCAAAAACTTTAGAAGAGAAGGATTTAGGGGTAGTGATTTCTGACAGTCTCAAAATGGGTGAGCAGTGTGGTTGGGCAGTAGGAAAAGCAAGTAGGATGCTTGGCTGCATAGCTAGAGGTATAACAAGCAGGAAGAGGGAGATTGTGATCCCCTTATATAGAGCGCTGGTGAGACCACATTTGGAATACTGTGTTCAGTTCTGGAGACCTCACCTACAAAAAGATATTGACAAAATTGAACGGGTCCAAAGACGGACTACAAGAATGGTGGAGCGTCTTAAACATAAAATGTATCAGGAAAGACTTAATGAACTCAATCTGTATAGTCTGGAGGACAGAAGGAAAAGGGGGGACATGATCGAAACATTTAAATATGTTAAAGGGTTAAATAAGGTCCAGGCGGGAAGTGTTTTTAATAGGAAAGTGAACACAAGAACAAGAGGACACAATCTGAAGTTAGTTGGGGGAAAGATCAAAAGCAACATTAGAAACAGACGTGGTTGGTAAATTCACAGTAACTGAATTTAAACATGCCTGGGATAAACATATATCCATTCTAAGATAAAATACAGGAAATAGTATAAGGGCAGACTATATGGACCATGAGGTCTTTTTCTGCCGTCAGTCTTCTATGTTTCTATGTTTCTATGTCTGGTGGGACCTAGGGGAAGAACCTTGGCCCCGGCCCTCTGGAATCAACTCTCCCCAGAGATCCGAATTGTCCCCACCCTCCTTGCCTTCCAGAAGATGCTTAAGACCCATTTATGCCGCCAAGCATGGGGGCATTAACTCCCTACTCTCTTCCTTCTGATTCAAGCATTTGTGAATGGTGTGATTGTGCTGACCTCTGTTTTTTTTTTAGTAATTATGGGTTTTAATTTAGTTTCTTATCATTGGATTTGTATTTTATTGTATTGCTTTTGCTGTTGTGAGCCTCTCTGAGTCCTCAGAAAGGGGCGGCATGCAAATCTAATAAATTATTATTATTATTATTATTAATTATGTTTCTTAGTATGATTGTCGAATGAATTGTAAATGATAGTTTTTTTAAATCAGAATTTTAAGGACTGTTTTTAATGTATTATTAATTGGATTGTTTATTATTGTTTTTTGTATATACTGTGAGCCGCCCTTAGTCCTCGGAGAGAGGTGGCATACAAATCCAATTAAATCCAAAAATCCAAATTATGTAATACTGCCCTAACTATGTCTGCTTCCTTAAATGCATAAAAATACACATTTGAGAGGTCCTTGATGATCTCTGAGCTTGGTTATTTCTTGCAGACGTTTTCATTACCCAAACTGCATTGGCGATTTTACCTAGTGTGGGTAATGAAACATCTCCAAGAAACAACTAAATTCAGAGAGCACCAATCCCGAGCTACAAATATTCTCCTTTATTGAAAGCACTTATTTTTATAAGGATGGGGAAAAACTGCAGTTTCTTTAAGAAGTTGCTGATAGGTGAATATAATGGGCTTATGTTGAATCTGCTGTAACTTTCCTTTGATATTTTAGATCCAAATGCAACACATCTTGCATTTCTACAAAGCACAATGCTTGATCTCTCTCCTAGTTAGAAAAGTAGCCTTGCCTTGTGGTTTGGTTTCAAAGTGGGTTGCACTCAAGCTTGCAATGAAGTGAAATGCCCCTTTAAAAGATCTACACAACCTCTTAGATTAGTGCCCATTAAAGAAATTAGAGTGCACCTCTCTAATTATAATACACTGAAGAGTTATTTCACCTTTTATCTTCATTTTCTTCTAGGGTGTTAATCCAGCTAAAATTTCCCTAACTAATACGCTGAAGCCTAGGTAAACTGCATGAAGAACAGTATCATTAAGGGGCCTACTAAACCTTGGAAATGAACTTGATTTAATATAAAGTTAATTGGCTGAAAATTACCATATATGTCAAATAAATACAGTATTGTAACTTTTGTAGTACAGTATAGGATTTAGAGAATATTATGTCCTCAGCTATATATTTGGGAAAGTGTTTTTAATAGTCATATGGTTTAACATCATCAATTATAAATTATTGAATGTAGCCATATTCTGATTCAAAATTG
The DNA here is from genome assembly GCF_031021105.1 of Erythrolamprus reginae. Classification (NCBI taxonomy): domain Eukaryota; kingdom Metazoa; phylum Chordata; class Lepidosauria; order Squamata; family Dipsadidae; genus Erythrolamprus; species Erythrolamprus reginae. Next base: position 100,623,530 of record NC_091953.1, on the reverse strand, counting down.
GCAGAGCAAAATGCAGTTGATCACATTAGCATGTTGGTTTAATGTAAAGTAATAGTATCAACTCCAGCAAGAATCTACTTGTGCAGGAGTCAGAAATGATGAATCCCCCTGTAGACCATAGAAGACACATTTTCGATTGCCTCTGCAGCGGGAAACTCAATCCTCATCTACTCTGATTTTTTGGATTTATGAGTCCAAGTATTGCTTATTTATTTATTTATTTATTCTATTTTTATGCCGCTCTTCTCCTTAGACTCAAGGTGGCTCACAACATGTTAGCAATAGCACTTTTTAACAGAGCCAGCATATTGCCCCCATAATCTGGCTCCTCATTTTACCCACCTCAGAAGGATGGAAAGCTGAGTCAGCCTTGTGCTAGTGATGAGATTTGAACCAGTGATCTGCAGATCTAGCAGTTAGCTTTAGTGGCAGTACTGCACTCTAACCACTGCACCACCTCGGCTCATTTTTGTTGGGGATAAGCCTAGTTCTTTACTTGCCCCTGGATGGCATTTTAGGTCAAAAGACTGAGCCAGAGAGATGAGAGGCTCATTTCAGGATCTGCGAATTGGACAATTAGGACTAGACTATGAGTCATGAGTTTTGCAAAGCATAATTTTTGTTAAAATGGGACCTGTGTTGGCTGTTTTATTGTAGAGGTAATATAGCAGTTTTACAAGCAGGAACAGAGTTAATGTGTTTAACATTTAAGTCCTTTTAGTTAATTGTTCTTCTCATATTAATAATGGAAAATATCATTTGCATATATGTAATTGTCTTCATACTGCTGTTTATGTTCACTTCTTTTATATGTACGCTTTTTATATGTATATGACTCAGACGTGGTGTTAGTACAAGGTACATGGTTGTTAGGGTTTGCCATTGTAAACTACCTATTGTAGTCTCTTGTACTATCACTTTAAATATTTTGGGCTGGTTCGCCAAAGAGAGCGCCAGTACTCCTTCCTTCAATGATGCTTTAACGCTCATTCGTTTTTGCTTTGCCTTGAGGGGGGAGTGTGTTTGCTTAGTGCTTATTATATTGTATGGCTTAGTACTTGTTATGGATTGTTTCTATTTTGTATATATGTAAATAGTACTTATTAAGCATAACTAAGTCTGTGTCTTTTTCTTTGGCTTTACCACACATCCACACTCTGTTAAAATTCTCTGCTCAGTGTATGTCAAAGGTCTCATAGCCTAGCTATACCAAGACATGGTTCTGATCAGTTCTGGAGAACCAGTAGTGGAAATTTTGAGTAGTTCAGAGAACCAGTAAATACCACCTCTGATTGGCCCTGTCCCATCTATTAACTGCCTCCGAATCCCAGCTGGTTGGAGATTTTGCAGTAACCTGGGGAACCAATGGAGATTTTACAGTATCCTTGCCACACCCACCAAGCCACACCCACCAAGCTATGCCAAGCCCACCAAGCCATTCCACGTGCACCAAGCCACTCCCTCAGAACTAGTAGTAAACATTTTTGGACCCCCAAAATAACCATCCTCTAAGTAAAAATTTGCCTATTTTGAAAAGAATATGAAATTTGTCCTTCAAGTCTATCTATATTGAAAGACAAATTTCTGCTTAGTAGCATTAGTATTACCTCCAGAGCAACTTTTTGTGACAGGTATTGTCCTATATCAGATATCTTTTCTACCAAAAAAGCTCCCTAATGGCTATAGTTAGTTGCCTGGCTACATATTTTTTGACAGATCTGTGGTTTGGACTCTTCTTTCTCCTGGATTGCCACTAATATTTTCTTCTAACTCATTTCCTTATGGTTGATCTAAAGATCCTAGGTTAAGCATTTTCTCTGGTCTTTAGCCTCAGACCTTGTTATTGTTTCCCCCAACTAACCTTCTGATACATTAAACTCTGAAGGAAAATAACTAGTGAATTTCTATCTATGGTTTCATATAGAGGTGGTATTCAGCTGGTTTGCACCACTTCGGGCAAACCTGTAGTAGCAAGCCCTTCCCAGTGACATGCCATCCTATTTAGGCACATTTTGAAGCTGTGTGCATGCAGGCAAGCCATGCACCTGAGCAAAGCACATGTGCAGAAAGCTGTGCACTCGTGCATAAGTTTACATCAACACCCTAGAAAAGGTCCAACGATACTTCACCAGAAGAGCCCTTTACTCCACCACTCGAAACAGAATACCCTACGAAACTAGACTTACAATCCTGGGTCTAGAAAGCTTAGAACTACAACACCTTAAACATGATCTAAATATTGCCCACAAGATCATATGCTGCAACATCCTGCCTGTCAACAACTACTTCAGCTTCAACTGCAATAACACAAGAGCACACAACAGGTTCAAACTTAATATCAACCACTCCAAACTTGACTGTAAAAAATATGACTTTAGCAATCAAGTTGTTGAAGCGTGGAACTCATTACCAGACTCCGTGGTGTCAACCCCCAACATTTTTCCCTTAGACTTTCCACAGTTGACTTCTCCAGATTTCTTAGAGGTCAGTAAGGGGCGAGCATAAGTGCACTAGTGTGCCTTCTGTTCCCTGTCCAATTGTGTCTCCTATATTTTATATATCTTTTCTCCCATTCATATATCCTTCCTCTACTCTTCATTGATGTACAGTAGTCCCTCACCTATCGCTGGTGTTACGTTCCAGACCCGGCCGCGATAGGTGAAATCCGCGATGGGGAATTTATCGACTGATAGTACTTATTTAAGTATTTATATTGTAATTGTTTGGTAAGTTTTCATTGTTTTAAGTGTTTATAAACCCTTCCCACATTCTTACAAAATTTTAGATATATTTTTTGTGAAAAACCTGCCAATCGAGTTCCGCGGGCTGTTTAAATCTGCCAATCGACTTCCTCAGAAACCCCTCGAACCAGCGAAGATCCACGAATGATTTTTCTTAGTAATATTTTTTGAAAACCCGCGATGAAGTGAAGCCGCAGTAGGTGAAGCGCGATATAGCGAGGGACTACTGTATTCTATTCTCATATCTCTTCTTCTATCCCTTCCCTGATATTTACTACTACACGTTTTTATTCTCTTTAACTTTCAATTTATTTTGGGCAAAATAAATAAATAAATAAATAAATAATAAATAAATAAATAAATAAATAAATAAATAAATAAATAAAAAACAAACAAACAAACAAACAAACAAACAAACAAACAAACAAACAAACAAACAAACTGGTAGGGGAAGTAAGTGAATCCCACTTCTGTTTTCATGACCTCCTCTTCACAGTAGCTCAATATTCTTTTCTCCATGCCAGACCACCAGGTGCTTTAGTTTACTCCTTACAAAGTTTTCTAATTCTAAAATGAGCATAAGCTCAGTTGATCTCTGAAGTGAGATCGGTATTTCATAAAATACAGATCTTACTTCAGAGATCAACTGAGATTATGCTAGAGTTGGGATTGGAAAAGGATAGTGAAAATAAAATATTCTTCTCCCACCGTGGATTCCTAGGGATGGTTTAAGAGTTACCACGATGCTGAATGCAAGAAAGTGAAGAGCACATTGGCTAAAATTAGCTCTAGGTATCCGGCATTCATAATTGAAAGAGAAAACGACATGAAGCCCATCACACTGGGATAATTCTTCAGCTCTTTCTCTCTCTCAATCTATGTAACTCACAAGACACCTGCTAAATAAAGAAGAATATTCCATTGCTTCAGGCTACGTTACCAGAAGGGTTGCTTCTTTCTCTATACAGTGGTACCTCTACTTACAAACTTAATTCATTCTGCGACCAGGTTCTTAAGTATAAAAGTTTGTAAAAATAAGCAATTTTGCCCATAGGAATCAATGTAAAAGCAAATAATGTGTGCGTTTGAGGGAACCACAGGGAGGGGTGGTGGCCCTGTTTCCTCCCAGGAGATTCCTAGAGAGGCCCCACGGAGGCTTCTCTCACCTTTTCTGGCCTTGTTTCCTCCCAGGAGATTCCAAGAGAGGCCCCACAGAGGCTTCCCTCTGCCTTTTCTGGTTACAGTTTCGGAAGCTTGGGTTTGTAAATGGGAGATTCCTAGAGAGGCCCCATGGAGGCTTCTCCCTGCCTTTTCCGGCCCTGTTTCCTCCCAGGAGATTCCTAGAGAGGCCCCACGGAGGCTTCTCCCTGCCTTTTCCGGCCCTGTTTCCTCCCAGGAGATTCCTAGAGAGGCCCCACGGAAGCTTCTCCCTGCCTTTTCCGGCCCTGTTTCCTCCCAGGAGATTCCTAGAGAGGCCCCACAGAGGCTTCTCCCTGCCTTTTCCGGCCCTTTTTCCTCCCAGGAGATTCCTAGAGAGGCCCCACGGAGGCTTCTCCCTGCCTTTTCCAGCCCTGTTTCCTCCCAGGAGATTCCTAGAAAGGCCCCTCGGAGGCTTCTCTCTCCCTTTTCTGGTTACAGTTTTGGAGGCTCGGGTTTGTAAGTGGAAAATGGTTCTTGAGAAGAGGCAAAAAAATCTAGAAAGGTTCTTATCTAGAAAAGTTCGTAAGTAGAGGCGTTCTTAGGGAGAGGTACCACTGTATACTGTATATACACATACTTTCAAATCAACATAGGAAGCCTTGCTCCGGATATCTTCCAGATACTGTATATGTTCAGCAGTTACCTTCTCAATTGCTGGTCCAGTCTTTGGAATTCCTTCCTGGAAAAGTGTGCCCGACACTGATTTTATTGACTTTGCAAAACCATGTATTATGGATCCTGCCATTTAATCAATAAAGGTGTTGATTTCAAACATATTGTTGTTTTAAAATGTTAACATGGGGAAATGCTTTTGTCATTTTAAAATTTTCACACAGGATTATAGCCATGAACTGTTAGCGAAAGGAAAATGGGCAATTTGACATGATCCCAAAGAGAACTGAGCATAAGCAAATTTCCTTAGGGTCATCAGATGGATGAAACTGTGATCTGTGTTTGACACAGAAATATTAAATTGATGAATCACTAGCTACTGAATGTATAACATTCTGAATGACCTATGCCTGATATTTAAAATAAAAATAAATACTGTTTAAATATGACCTAGTTTAGTTAATTAATATCTCAATATATCCCAGCACACTGTAGCACTGTAGAGATAAATACTGTAGTTATCCAGTCATCCTTAGTTATCTTTATAATGCTTCCAAAAACAGATAGAGCCAATAATGATAGGATCTCCATATTTAAGAATCTTTTTAGATATCTCGTACAGGTAAACACCCATAGATTCTTCAGCGCCATCCAGCAATCAGAACTCTATTTATGTAGCAGATTATTGGTGAGAGAAAATATAGCACACTAGATCCTTTCTTGTCAAATAGATAATAGATGGGCTATTATTGTTTAAAAAATTCTGCTCTACATATTGTTCTGTCGGGCTCTCTGGTAGACTCCACCCGAAAATTCACAGGTACAAATTTCAGACACACACACGTTTGAAAATTCAAAACAATGTTCTTTATAATGAAAATTCACTTAAACTAAGCCCTCTTTTTGTATAGCAAAGAGCACTCGTCTCCAAACAAACTGGTAATTGGTACAAGTCCCTTATCTATTCTGAGATACTTAGCTTGCAGCTTTGAGGCAATTCACAATCCTTCTTCTTTCACAAAGTGAAACACACTTTGCTCTGGTTTAGTTTCAAAGCGGGGGAAAATCAGCACACAAAAGGTCAAACACAGCAAAGCAGGCACGAAACACAAAGATCAGATAATCCTCCTCAATGGCCAAATCCACAGGCTGCTATTTATAGCAGCCTCACTAATTACCACAGCCCCACCCAACCACAGGTGGCCTCATTTTCTTTGATAATAATCTCTCAGTTGTTGTTGCCTATGCATCGCTCTCCACATGCGGGGCTGTATCATTAACTCTTGTTCTGAATCCAAGGAGGAGCTAGATAATTGATCTCCTTCTGAGCTGTCTGCCACACTCTCCTCCTCCCTGTCACTCATGTCTTCTTGGTCAGAGGAGCCTTCATCAGCAGATTCCACCGGGGGCAAAACAGGCCTGCAGCATGTGGATGTCTCCCCCACATCCACAGTCTTTGGGGCAGGAGCTGGGCCAGAGCTAACCACAACACATATAGATTCGGGGAGCCCTCAACATACGACCACAACAGAGCCCTAAATTTCTGTTGCTCAGTGAGACATTGTTAAGTCAGTTTTCCCCATTTTACAACTTTTCTTGCCACAGCTGTTAAATGAATCATTGCAGTTGTTAAGTTAGTAATGTGGTTGTTAAGTGAATCTTTCTTCCCCATTGATGTTGCTTGTCCAAAGATTGCAAAAGCTGATCACATGATCCTGGGACACTGCAACCGCCATAAATATGAACACGTTGCCAAAGACCTGGATTTTGATCACGTGACCATGGGATCCTGCAATGGTCGTAAGTGTGAACAATGGTCCCAAGTCACTTTTTTTGGTGATGTTGCAACTTTGGACAGCCACTAAATGAACTGTTGTAAATCGAGGACTATCTATGTATTCACAGGAATTTTCCAGTCATAGTCCTATTGCAGCATTAAATTGCACATGTTAGTGATATCTAAAAGCAAAATATCATGGCTGACTTTGTTGCTGCATTTTTTTTCTGCATAATTTTAATAGAGCGTGGATGTGTGATAAAGCCAAGACACAGACTTAGTTAAATAAGTATTATTTACATATAGACAAAATATAAACAATCCAAAATATGCACGTAGCAAATACAGAACAAAACAGAATATAGATAACAAGCACAAAGCTACAATATAATATAGATAAAGCATGAAGCTTATATAATACAGATAAAGCACGAAGCTTCTACAAGCACAGAGCTTAGACAGGACTCCCCCGTCTCAGGCAAAAGTAAAAGTAACAAGGAAGTGACTGGGCAGAATCATGAGCTTTTATAGCTTCAATGATGACATAGCCTTGAACATTAAGTCTTCAAATAAATGTTAACTCGTTGAGTGCACATTAACCCTTTAAGTGCAAGTTTGGTACAGTTTACAATATTCAGTTTATAATGGCAATCCCTAACATACATGTACCCTGTACTAACAGATACCATAATTTTCAGAGTATAAGACGCACCTTTCCCCCGAAATGTCGATGCGTCTTATACACCAAATGCAGCAATTTTTTACTGTACCGAAGCCCCACCCTCGCCTGCAGAGAGCTCTTGGGTGCTGAGGGATGGCAAAAAATGCCCCCATTTTTGCAAAAAATGGGCTGCTTTTCACTCACTTTTTCACAAAAATGGTGTGGGCAAAAGGTCTGGAGAACCAGCAGAGTGCTCCTGGAGACTGGGGAAAGGCAAAAATGCCTCCATTTTTGTGAAAAAATGGCTGAAAATAGCCTGTTTTTACAAAAATGGGAGCTTTTTTGCCATCCCCCAGCACCCAGATCCCTGCAGGCTTCCCAAACCTTTCGACCACCCAATCTTTATGAAAAAACAGGAGAAAAACAGCCAATTTTCACAAAAATGGGGCTGTTTTTGCCTTCTAATTACCCCATCTAGCATGACTGGAGGAGAAATTCTGGAAGCTGAATTCCACTAGTCTTAAAGCTGTCAAGTTTGAAGTTTGTAAAAAGTGTACATGTTGGTAAAAAGTATACATGTTGGTAAAAATATTCCGCTACACTGGTATTTTATTAAATAATATATTAATACACCACTTGATTCAGAATATTTTTTTCCTTGTTTTCCACCTCTAAAATCTAGGTGCATCTTATACTCCGGTGTGTTTTATACTCCGAAAAATATGGTATGACTGCCATATTTTATTTATTTATTTTTATTTGTTTATTTTGTCCAATAAGCAATACATATAGAAGAGAATAGACATGAGGTAATATATATAAAGAAAAATATAAAATAGAGGAGAAGATATATGAAAGGAAGAAAATATATATGATATATGAGATAAAGGAAAGACAATTGGACAAGGGACGAAAGGCACACTGGTGCACTTATGTACGCCCCTTACTGACCTCTTAGGAACCTGGAGAGGTCAATTGTGGATAGTCTAACAGAGAAATGTTGGGGGTTAGGGGTTGACACTATTGAGTCTGGTAATGAGTTCTACGCTTCGACAACTTGATTATTAAAGTCATATTTTTTACAGTCAAGTTTGTAGTGGTTAATATTAAGTTTGAATCTGTTGCGTGCTCTTGTGTTGTTGCGGTTGAAGCTGAAGTAGTCATTGACAGGTAGGACATTGCAGCATATGATCTTGTGGGCAATACTTAAATCGTGTTTTAGGCATCATAGTTCTAAGCTTTTTAGACCCAGGATTGTTAGTCTATTTTTGTAGGGTATTCTGTTTCGAGTGGAGGAGGGAAGAGCTCTTCCGGTGAAATATTTTTGGACGTTTTCAAGGTTGTTGATGTCTGAGATGTGGTATGGGTTCCAGACAGATGAGCTGTATTCAAGGATGGGTCTGGCAAAAGTTTTGTAGGTTCTTGTGAGTAGTGTGAGATTGCTGGAGCAGAAGCTACGTAGGATGAGGTTAACAACTCTAGAAGCCTTTTTGGCGATATTGTTGCAGTGGGTTTAGCACTTAGGGGTGCTAAAGCCCACTGCAACTTTATTTTTAATAAAGAGTTTCTAAATGAGATCGTAGTCACCCCACCCTTTTCTTTCCTTCTCCCCGTTGGCATTTTTAGGATAAACCTCATTTTAATTCTAAAACCCTTATTTCCCAAATGCTCTCTGTCCAAGTTAAATTCCAGGACTCTAGCAGCCTGAGGATAGTAAAACACAGTGCTTGAGCCACCCCTGAACATAATTTTTGGTTTCAAATAGAGAGCCTTCCTTTATGAGGATGTTCAGTTCACAGCTGGAGCAGTGTAATTTTTACACAGGTCCCAGCAATCAATAAAAAAAAAGCTACAGGAGGAATGATTTATCTTGTTGGTTACAGAGACTGTCACCGAGAGAAATTGTAAAAGATCAATTTACACAACCCGGTGTGAGAATGTTATTGATATAACATGGCTGATCAGTTTCTGGTTGTGTGTGGGCAGTCACTGAAAACGGGACTCTGCCCTCGGATAGGGCCAGTGACCAAGATTTTAATAGACTTGGTGGTCCATAAAATGGATAAGAAGCCAATGGAGGAAGACATTGTCAAAAGCTAGGCTAACTGGCCAGCAATGGAAAGGATTGGCTGAATGCCGATCTCTTAGTTAAGCAATGTCAGGCTGTTTCCCCCACCACACCCCGCCTTTATTTTTCCTTTCCTCCCACTGTGAGAACAGTTCACTTGGAGACTTGCTGCCTTAATTACAAAGAGCCCTTTTAAATACAGGTCACAGGAGTTGGCTCACTTGAAAGGAAATAAGGAAACAAGCTACCTTCCTAGAAAAAAAAACCCCTTCCACTTCTTAAATTAGTTAAATGAAGCTTATCAGCAGTAGTTAGTTGATCCTTTGACAGTATGTTAATTGCAGTTCTTATGTTAACTATGCTATAAAGCCTTGGTATATGATTTTTAAAAAATAAAAAAATAAAGATATGCATGTTTGTGTGCGCATGTTTGTCTGTGTCCATAGTGTGAATCCTGAGGTTGGCAGTTGTCAATATTTAGATATGAGACATGCTGTATATTTATGAAAGGAACACTTTATTTATTTATTTATTTGTTTGTTTGTTTGTTTGTTTATCTATTTATCTATCTATCTATCTATCTATCTATCATCTATCTATCTATCTATCTATTTATCTATCTATCATCAATTTATTTATTTATTTGTTTGTTTGTTTGTTTGTTCATCTATTTATCTATTTATCTATCTATCTATCTATCTATCTATCATCTATCTATCTATCTATCTATCTATCTATCTATCATCTATCTATCTATCTATCTATCTATCTATCTATCATCTATCTATCTATCTATCTATCTATCTATCTATCTATCTATCATCTATCTATCTATCATCAATCTATCTATCTATCTATCTATCTATCTATCTATCTATCTATCTATCATCTATCTATCTATCTATCTATCTATCTCATCTATCTATCTATCTATCTATCTATCTATCTATCTATCATCATCTATCTATCTATCTATCTATCATCTATCTATCATCTATCTATCTATCTATCTATCTATCTATCTATCTATCTATCTATCTATCTATCTATCTATCTATTTATTAGATTTGTATGCCGCCCCTCTCTGTAGACACGGGGTGGCTCACAGCAATAATGAACAATATATAACAAATCTAATGATTTAAGAGAAACACAAAAACCCCTTATTAAAAGCAAACATACACACAAACATACCATACATAAACTGTATAGGCCCAGGGGAGATGTTTCAATTCCCCCATTTCAGTTCAATTCAACTACTTTAACGTAGTTGATATGTGTGTGCACATTTCATTTAATGTTTGGGTAAACCTTATGTGGAGATATATTTTTATTTGTTTGATGGTTATGTGTTATATATCCAGTGAAGGGCTGCAAATTTTTTTACTACCACACTGTGGGCGTGGCTGACTTTGTGGGTGTGGCTTGACAATCATGTGACTGGGGGGTGGCTTAAAGGTCATGTGACTGGCTTAAAGGTGGCCAACTTGATGTCACTCACGTCAAGGGTTTGGGATAGCGTTAGTGTGCCTGGCCCCTCCTTGCCTCAAAGAAATACAACTTCCCTATTTATTTACTATTTATTTTATTTATTTTCAATTTTCCTATTTATTTATTTAAATAAATAAACAAACAAACAAACAAACAAGTAAGTAAGTAAGTAAGTAAGTAAGTAAGTAAATAAATACATAAATAAATAAATAAATAAATTTAATTCTATGTATATATGCCATATGTGTACATACATATTACACACTGCCACACAAAAATATACATTACTGTATGTGTATGTACACACACACATGCACGCACAAATCTTCTAAAATTATACACATTCAACCTGATTTACTGCAATAGGAAAAAGATACCCAGAGCCCTGAAGGGAAAAAAAGAAAATAATTCAAAATTTTTCTATCAGTTCTGAATACCTGATCAAACTTTTTCTACTGGTTCTGCATACCTGACTGTATCCATAGGAGCTCATCACTGAATATATCCTATTTTTACTCCAGGAACTCAACATGGTTTAAATGGGAGTATCTGCCCATGAGGCAATTTGGACACAGAAAGATCGGCCAAAGTTACTTAGTGAGTATTTGTACCTGACAGCAGACTTCAACTTTAGTTTCCACCCATACCCATCATTTCCTTGCCATTGGGGAACATTAAAAAGAAAAGGAAGTGGGTGCCTTCTTCCTCCTTGCTTTTCTTCTCATCACATCAGATTTGTGTGCAACACACTCCCTAAGCTATGGTCAAAAGCATTAGTCATCCCCATCTTCAAAAAAGGAGACCCTTCTCTCGTTGACAATTACAGGCCAATATCACTATGCTGCGTCTCATGTAAAATCATGGAATCAATCAATCACCCTTTACTTAGAATCTAATAACCTACTCTCTAACAAACAATTTGGATTCAGAAAGAAATTATCCTGCAACCTACAACTACTTCACTGCAAAAACATATGGACTACCCACCTAGATCAAGGAAAATCAATTGATGCAATTTATATTGACTTTTGCAAAGCCTTCGACTCAGTGATCCACGACAAACTACTCCTAAAACTCAAATCCTTGGCATCTCAGGATTTCTCCACAGCTGGATTACTATATTCCTGTCAAATAGGCAACAAGTTGTCAAAATTGGAAGTGCCATTTCCACCCCCATCCCTGTTAAAAGTAGTGTTCCTCAGGGCAGCGTACTAGGTCCTACTCTTTTCATTCTCTACATCAACGACCTCTGCAATAATATCACAAGCAACTGTGTTCTTTTCGCCAACGATGTAAAACTTTTCAACACCACGGACAACACATCTACTCTCCAAAAAGACCTTAACTTTGTCTCAGATTGGTCTAACACTGGCAACTTCAAATATCAACCAACAAATGCTCTACCCTCCACATCGGCAAAAAGAATCCAAACCTCATATATAAACTGAATAAACAAAATCTCACAGCCAAGGTCTCAGTAAAAGACCTTGGAATACTAATATCAAATGACCTAAGTGCTAAAGCCCATTGCAACAATGTCACCAAAAAGGCTTCTAGAGTTGTTAACCTGATCCTACATAGCTTCTGCTCTGACAATCTCACACTACTCACCAGAGCCTACAAAACTTTTGCCAGACCCATCCTTGAATACAGCTCATCTGTCTGGAACCCATACCACATCTCGGACATCAACACCCTCGAAAACGTCCAAAGATACTTCACCAGAAGAGCCCTTCACTCCTCCTCTCGAAACAGAATACCCTACGAAAATAGACTAACAATCCTGGATCTAGAAAGCTTAGAACTACTACACCTAAAACACGATTTAAGTATTGGCCACAAGATCATATGTTGCAACATCCTGCCTGTCAATGACTACTTCAGCTTCAACCGCAACAACACAAGAGCATGCAACAGATTCAAACTTAATATTAATCGCTCCAAACTTGACTGTAAAAAATATGACTTTAGCAATCGAGTTGTCGAAGCGTGGAACTCGTTACCGGACTCAGTACTGTCAACCCCTAATCCCCAACATTTCTCCCTTAGACTATCCATGATTGACATCTCCAGGTTCCTAAGAGATCAGTAAGTGCACTAGTGTGCACTAGTGTGTCTTTTGTCCCCTGTCCAATTGTCTCTCCTTATCTTATATATCATATATCTTTTCTTCCTTTCATATATCTTCTCCTCTATTTTTATATCTTTTCTTCTATCCTTTTCTTTATATATAATACTTCATGTCTATTCTCTTCAATATGTATTGTGTATTGGACAAAATAAAAAAATAAAAAATGAATCATTGTCAAATCCACTGCTTGAAACCCAGTGGAAGGCTCCATGGCGCCTTGCTTTTTAGAAAGAAGGAAGATCACAGAAATGACTGACAGGGATAGGTATTCTCCTCCTCCCTTAGAAAGCCACCTAAGCTCTCAGTTCCTAATTCAATGTAAAAGTCAATCTCAGCAATTATTTTTGGTGGTAAGAAATGCTAAGCTTTTCAAAACAGTGAGAAGCTTCACATATCAAGGGGACGTATTAGGACATTTAATGTGGAAGAGACCAAAAGTCCTAAGACTAGCCTCCCCTGACCTTTTTGTAATGTAGCTGCCAGACAAAATATGGAACAACCTCTTTCATGTTTTGATTATTTATGGTGGAACCATTGGCTGAAGGGGAGGGAATCCCACTGTTGTGGTTAGTTCTGGCCCTGCTCCTGCCCCAAGGACTGTGGATGTGGGGGAGACATCCACATGCTGCAGGACTGTTTTGCCCTGGTGGAATCTGCTGATGAAGGCTCCTCTGACCAAGAAGACATGAGTGACAGGGAGGAGGAGTGTGTGGCAGACAGCTCAGAAGGAGATCAATTATCTAGCTCCTCCTTGGATTCAGAACAAGAGTTAATGATACAGCCACGCATGAGGAGAGCGATGCATAGGCAACAACAACTGAGAGATTATTATCAAAGAAAATGAGGCCACCTGTGGTTGGGTGGGGCTGTGGTAATTAGTGAGGCTGCTATAAATAGCAGCTTGTGGGTTTGGCCATTGTGGAGGATTATCTGATCCTTGTGTTTCGTGACTGCTTTACTGACTTTGACTTTTTGTGTGCTGATTTTCCCCCGCTTTGAAACTAAACCAGAGCAAAGTGTGTTTCACTTTGTGAAAGAAGAAGGACTGTGAATTACCTCACAGCTGCAAGATAAGTATCACAGAACTGACAAGGGACTTGTACAAATTACCAGTTTGTTTGGAGATGAGTGCTCTTTGCTATACCAAAAGAGGGCTTAGTTTAAATGAATTTTCATTATAAAGAACATTGTTTTGAATTTTCAAACGTGTGTGAGTCTGAAATTTATACCTGTGTATTTTTGGGAGGATTCTACCAGAGAGCCCGATAGAACACCCACCAGGGAGATTGTAGAGTCCATTCATGGGGGAGACATCTGTGATCAAATCCTTAGGTCTGTGTATATCATTTCCAAAGGAAAGGCAAACAGTATCGCAAGATCCTTGTGATAGAGGCATCAACAATAAAATATCTGCTTGGGCCTACCCACAAGTGGTTCTGGTTGTTTGCATATAACATTGTGTGCAGATTGTTCTATCATTTGGCCTTGACAAACTTGTAATTAATAATATTTTAATTCTAAACAAGCCAACTTACAAAGCCCACATATTTCAAGAGATCTTAAGCCAGGTAAAATACGATGTGCATTAAGGCTAAATTGTGATTAATCTAGAAGAGAAGGTGGCACTTCGGAGTGATCAATGGGAGGGAAGTGTGTTTGTAAACCTGAAGTGAACCTCAATCTTGTCAGGAAAAACCATGCCTTCTTGTCATCCATATGTAGCCTCTCTTTCCACAGCATTATTCCCTGTTTAAGTAAAATCATGTTTGTATTAGCCTTGCATTCTGCATTCATTTGTACATGACAAATAAAGCTTTAAAATTAATAGTTTACAGATACAGAAGCTCAGCTAGATTGCTTTATTTACCAACTTTCATTTCTTCAGCATTACCGCAGAAAAGAGAAACTCAGTCACAATTAAAAATCCCACAGAGGTAATTTCTGCCTTGGTTGAAGTTATTATTCTATGTTAAAGCTAACACTATAAGGATTCAGGAGAACATTAAGAGGAAAAAAGTAATGTTGTCATGTGTTTAACCTGTTAATTATAGTAATCTACACTACACTGTAAGTATTTTAACCTGCAATGAGTAACAGGGGGTTGAGGAAATGAGCAGACTATAGCAAATGGGGTGTGTGAGTTTGAAACCTGAGCTATGTGCTTCCTGGTTGTTTATTTTCACATTTCTACATGCAATGCTATTTATTGGGCTTTACACTTTTACTGTCAGGAAATGTTTACATTTTTTTTTCTTCCAGTTTTCTTTAAAAAGATTTCAACAGTTCATATGTTTGAATTCATATTTTAAAGAACAGACTTATTTGTGCATTCCCCACTGAGGTAGATATTTTATTTGTTTGTTTGTTTAATTTATATGCTGCCCAACTCCCTAAGGACTCTGGGTGGCTCACAACAAAGAGAACAACATCTAAACAGAACAATTTAAAAAGACAATTTAAAGCCCATAGTAAAGCCATGCGTATCTTTTGTGGCTGGGTCTATTTGATATAACATTTGATCAATGGCCCCAGGCCCGCCGGCAAAGCCAGGTCTTTAGAGATTTCCAGAAGGCCAGTAGGATGGGGGCAGTACAGATTTCAGGAGGTAGATGATTCCTGAGAGCCAGAATCGTGACAAAGAAGACCCTCTCCTCTGGCCCCGCCAAGTGACACTGTCTAGCCCAATGATGGTGAACCTATGGCATGGGTGCTACAGGTAGCATGTGGAGCCATATTTGCTGGCACACAAACCATTGCCCTACCTCTGCTCCAATGTGCATGTGTGCCAGCTAGCTGATTTTTGACTCACACAGAGGCTCTGGGATGGTGTTTTTAGCTTCCAGAGAGCCTCCAGGAGAATGGGGGAGGGTGTCTGTATCCTCTCACAACTCTAGGGAAGCCTTTGGAGCCTGGAGAGGGTGGGTCCCAGGGGAAGAGCCTTCTCTGTGGCAGCCCCGACCCTCTGGAACCAGCTGCCCCCTGAGATTAGAACTGCCGCCACCCTCTTTGCCTTTTGTAAACTCCTTAAAACCCACCTCTGCCGTCAGGCATGGGGGAACTGAGAGAACTTCCCCAGGCCTATACTGTTTATGTATGGTATGTCGTGTGCATGTTTGTTAAATTATGGGTTTTTAGTTTAAATTATTAGATTTGTATTATATATTGTTTTCTATTACTGTTGTGAGCCACCCCGAGTTTATGGAGAGGGGTGGCATACAAATTTAATAGATAGATAGATAGATAGATAGATAGATAGATAGATAGATAGATAGATAGATAGATAGATAGATAGATAGATAGATAGATAAAATATGAGCCTACTGGGCCCACCAGAAGTTGGGAAACATGCTATTTCTGGCCTCCAGAGGGTCTCCGGGGGGGAAGGGAAGCTGTATTCCCCAGGTATTGAATTATGGGTGTGGGCACTTGTGCAAGTAGAATAGCATGTGCACACACTCTGTCAGTACCCGAGGAAAAAAAGGTTCGTCATCATTGGTCTAGCCGATGGGACCCAGAGAAGGCCAACTCTGTGGGCCCTTATCAGTCGCTGGGTGCTATGCTGTAGAAGGTGGTATATTTATTGATGGTAATGCAATGTCTGCCTTTTTCTCCTACTTTCACAGGAAAAAAATGAGAAAATTAAAATTCATAATAATATTATCAACCAAACATGCTCAGCCCAGGAATGAAACCACTATTTTGGGTGATGTGCTGGTGAACCAAATAATAAGCCTCTCACACATAGACTCCAGCCCTCATGCAGGTCACATGCCCAATTCCTGCTTTGTCAATAATGTCCATTCACTGAGAGATTTATAGTTGTCCATTATGGATTTTCCTAGATGTTATGATGCTTTTTCTTACTATGGGCCATGGCATTTGAGGGACACCTTGGAAAGCGAGCAGTAGTCTTGAATATCTGTTTCTGCATGTGGTCTTTCAGCTTTTGTGCGGGTAAAAGGTGGGTAAAATGAGGACCCGGATTGTGGGGGCAATAGGCTGGCTCTGTTAAAAAGTGCTATTGCTAACATGTTGTAAGCCGCCCTGAGTCTAAGGAGAAGAGCGGCATAGAAATCAAATAAATAAATAAGTAAGTAAGTAAGTAAGTAAGTAAGTAAGTAAGTAAGTAAGTAAGTAAGTAAGTAAGTAAGTAAGTAAGTAAATAAGTAAATAAATAAATGAATGAATAAATAAATAAGTAAATGAATGAATAAATAAATAAGTAAATGAATAAATAATAAATAATAAATAATAAATAATAAATAATAAATAATAAATAATAAATAATAAATAATAAATAATAAATAATAAATAATAAATAATAAATAATAAATAATAAATAATAAATAATAAATAATAAATAATAAATAATAAATAATAAATAATAAATAATAAATAATAAATAATAAATAATAAATAATAAATAATAAATAATAAATAATAAATAATAAATAATAAATAATAAATAATAAATAATAAATAATAAATAATAAATAGATCAATAGATCAATAGATCAATAGATCAATCGATCCATTGTTCTGGTCAACAGCTCATTTGCTTTACTTCTCTATAAGCACAGACAAATAATAGGGCCAAGCAGCAATAGCAGCTGTTAATGCATAAAAATGGGCAACCTTTTTATGACCAGGGGCCAAACTAACCTTTTCTCTTTTCCAAAGATTGCATGGCGCATGGTTAGCAATTCCTGGGCATCACCAGGAATAAGAGAAAGAGACATTCTTGCTACTTCTATTTTTTAAATTGTACAAAATGTTATTTTTAACCACACCAGATCATCTAGACCAGTGATTTCCAACCCTGGCAACTTGAAGATATCTAGACTTCAACTCCCAGAATGCCTCAGCCAGCATTCGCTGGCTGGGGCATTCTGGGAGTTGAAGTCCAAATATCTTCGAGTTGCCAAGGTTGGGAAACACTGGACTAGACCAGTGATGGTTAACTTTTTTGGTACCGAGTGCCCAATGCACGAAATTCCAAAATGTAATGTGAGCCCCCCCCATGCCCCGTGCATATACCCACCTCTCGTTGTCCATTTGTGGCTTCTAGGTTGGTGCAGGGAGTATGCCTGGCCCATAATGGGTGCAGTGGAGCTGGGCTGGGATGACAGAAAGGGCTTTGTGTACGAGTGCAGTGTGGGGCACACATGTGCATGTCTGTAGCCATAATTGAGAGCCCCCACTTGCTCCACCCCCTATGCATGTGTATGCAACTCCCACTCCCCCATTTCCCAACTTCCAGTGGGTCTGGTAGGCTTCTTTTTTGTTGTCTCTAGGCTCCACAGGCATTCTTGGAGCTTGGGGAGGGTGAAAACACTACCCCCTGCCTAGTAATGGGCAGCCAAAATTTTTACTGCCACACTGTGGGTGTGGCTTATTTTGTGGGTGTGGCTTGATGGTCATGTGACTGGGTAGGAGTGTCTTGCTGGCCATGTAACCAGGTAGGAGTGGCTTGTATGATCATCGTCATTCAAGTGTTAAGTCCTCGACCAGTGTCGCTCTCTGGGGTGACAATTAGCTTCGCGCTTCCCGTGCTCTCCTTCCTGGGTCATTCCCTGCCTCAGGCTGGGTAGCTAGGCAAACGGGTGCCAATCAGCTTCTGAGAAAAGATGGGGGAGGAAATGGCCCCCCTGCAACTCCTGCTGGTGCCAGTCTCCCTGCTGCTTTCTGAAGAGGAGGAGGATGGGAGGGGGGGATGGTCAACTGGAGCTGGGCACACAGCTTCATTCATTCATTCATTCATTCATTTATTTATTAGATTTGTATGCCGCCCCTCTCCGTAGACTCGGGGTGGCTCACAATACAATAAAAACAATTCCTGACAAATCTAATAATTTACAATTTAAAATTTAAAATAGTTAAAAAAAAACCATTTGTAAGCAGACATACCTACAAACATACCATACATAAATTATATAGGCCCGGGGGAGATACCTCAGTTCCCCCATGCCTGATGACAAAGGTGGGTTTTAAGGAGTTTGCGAAAGGCAAGGAGGGTAGGGGCAGTTCTAATCTCTGGGGGGAGCTGGTTCCAGAGAGTTGGGGCCACCACAGAGAAGGCTCTTCCCCTGGGGCTTGCCAACTGACATTGTTTAGTTGACGGGACCCGGAGAAGGCCCACTCTGTGGGACCTAATCGGTCGCTGGGATTCGTGCAGCAGAAGGCGGTCTCGGAGATATTTGAGGCGATCTCGGAGATATATTGTTTGCCACCCTGAGTCCTCGGAGAGGGGCGGCATACAAATCCAATAAATAAATAAATAAATTTCCACTGGTGGAACTGTGTTCCACCCCATCCTGCCTGCTGCCCACCGCTGTCCCTGCCATTCCGGAGGCTCTCTGGAAGCTGAAATTGACTTCCCAGAGCCCCCACATGAGCTAAAAATCAGTTGGTGGGCACGCACATGCACGCTGGAGCTAAGCTAGGGTAACGGCTCATGTATCATCAGGTATGGCACCATGTGCCATCTATGGCACGCATGCCATAGGTTCGCCATTACTGTCCTATATCATTCCATACAAGTCCCTTTTTAAAAACCTCTACTGATTTTTTTAAAAAGACAACTACTATTTGTTCTGCCGGCATGTTTCAACCGCCCGTAATTACAGGGTAATTAGTCCAGGAAGACACACACCACATGATAAAAGGAAAACCCAAACGTTTTTATAAACAGAAAAACAGAAACAGCTCCCTTTTTAAATGTCAAAGGGATTTTCTAGTACACACAAGGCACAGGTTAAATGCAATCCAATTGCTCACCCAATAACTGGGAAATTGAGTCCAATTCTAAAGTCCAGAGAGTCCACACACAATCTTGAACAGCACAAAAACCACGATCTTGACGAAACAATGAATCAGATAAACTGCCATGAGGCTCAAACATCAGGCTGAACTTTTATCTGTAGCACTAATTACAGCAGCCCCACCGAACCACAGGTGGCCTCATTTTCTCTTGTAATAATCCTTCAGTTGTTGTCTCCTATGCATCACTCTACGCATGCGTGGATGTGTCATTAATTCTTGTTCAGAATCCAGGGATGATACAGATGATTGATCTCCTCCTGGGCTGTCTGCCAAACTCCCCTCTTCCCTGTCACTCACGCTTCCTTGGTCAGAGGAGGCTTCGCTGGTAGATTCCATCGGGAGCAAAACAGGCCTGCAGCACGTGGATGTTTCTCCCACATCCACCTGCACATTCCTTCGGGCAGGATCTGGGCCAGAGCTAACCACAACACTATTGATATACATACTGTGGATAGTTTTGAAGAGACTTATTGTTTGAGAAATTTACTAATAGACTGTACAATGTGCCAATAAATAAGATCAGGAATTATAGGAGAAGGAGAGGCAGTGCCTGGGAGCAGAGTCAAGAGAGAAATCAGTCTGGAATCATTAGATTCCCTTAAGAGTCCAGCCAGTCCCCCTTGAATTCTGTTCTTATCTAGCATCAATTTAGTCCTAACTGTCAAGTTGACTAGATTCTTGGGTATAGACTTGAGCAATGTCAGTTTGACTGGAAGTTAATACTTTGTGCCTGACAGGAATAAAATATACCGTTGCAGCAAGAAATAAAAAGCAAATAAAATTCTAATTAGTGTGGTAGGTCAGAATTTACCCACATCTATCAGGATCATAGTTCCCTCTAAGCTGAGCAGTGAGAAATCGCTCACTTAAAAATCATCATCAACTCAGAGTTTTCCAAACCTGCCCAGAAGCCGAGAGGGAAAGAGTGAGAGGGAAGGAGAGAGAGAGGAAGAGAGGAAGAGAGAGAAACAGATAGAAAAAAGAGAGGAAGGAAAAGAGAAAGAAAAAGAATGGGAGTAAGGAAGAGAGAAAGAAAATCAAAATCTAGTTTGAAACTAGCTCAACTATTTAAGTGGCATTTTGATATTGATAGAGTTGCCCTATTATGAGCTCACTGTTATAGACACACAGTATTTATTTATTTATTTATTTATTTATTTATTTATTATTTCTGTGCCGCCCAGTCCCGAAGGGACTGCCGCTCAGACACTATACTTTTCCGCCCACCCCCCCAAAAAATTAGAGGGGACACTGCTGAGGATGGAATGTGGAAGAGTTCCTCTTGCTCAAGTTAGTTCCACAATGAAGTATTGAACAACACCTTATTGCTGGTCCTAATTTCTATGTTTTCTCTATATGCTCTCGCTCTTTCTTCTCTCACCTAGCTGTTTTATTTCTCTTCCTTCTTCATTTCTTGCTTTTTGCTCTTCTCTTTTCTCTTCCTCCTTTTATCCCCTCTTTTTCCTTCTTCCCTGCTCTAACTTTTCTTCTCTCTTTTTCTCCCCCACGTAAATATGTATACTATTTTAAAATTGCATATTTTAAAACCGCACGAATTTGTACCAATGTCTAAATAGACCTTTTGTTTTTTGTATTCCCTTCCCCCATTTATTTGTAATAAAGATTATATTTTTTTAAAAAATGAACAACACCTTAATGTAATACATTGAGGCTATGCAAACTGCACTTTGGGTTGTTCAGATTTGAAGACAGCAAATAAAACCTAATTTGTCTGTTTAATTTGAGATTCATCTTTCACATTTCATAGGTTTGGTGAAGCCTTTGCTATAGTTAAAAAGCAAGCAAATGACCAGATATTTTCTACTGAGGGAACAGGGAATGTACTCCAACGTTCTCTTTGGAGACAAATGCTGCCACATTAACAGTCTCTGTTGGGAACTTTTCAAGAAGCAGAACCCCTACTGCTTCCATATGACCTTTCTGGTTTGGTGGATGGAAGGAAGCAACAGCCATCAGGCAGTTCGGTGTTATGCATAAAGTCAGCCCTTAAATCGATGGAAGCCAGTAATATCTTTTTGCCACCAGCTTTCTGCAAACAGATTATGTACCTGAAGGAACCCCTGTGGCTGTAGAATGGCCATACAATGCTATGCTTAAGTCCTTAGAATGGAAGAGAGTGAAAAAAATTGAAAGAAAAGAAAGATACAAGCTTTGCTACGGTTAAAAAACTAGGTATAGTTTAGAGCAATGAAAAATGATCAGAATGTGATGGAACATGTCCAAAAACGTAGCCCATATGCACTTCATGGCTGATCAGAATTCACAGATTCTTTTTTGCCTATCATGACAATTGGAATCAAAATATGCACTATTTGTGGACTTACCTACTTAAAATGTATCCATTCATGCATATACCTTTTACCAGATTCTGGAATATATATTTTTTTAATCAATATGGTTTTAGGACTGCATCACAAAGTCAGAAGGGTACAAAATGAAGAGTCAATCCTACAATTTAACATGGAGACAGAATGAAATCTTGGCATATCCTTAATTGCAGAATCATTATCCCCTCCCATTTAGTCTTGCATGAGAGAATCATTTGGGAGACCCCTGAAGAGACAGTTCCGATGCTTCTCCTTTCACTCTCCCTACCCTGTTTCTACTCTCCTGCTGCCTTTACTCTTGCCATCTTCTGAAGAGGAGGGTTACATTGGTGCTTTGCTAAATTTTCATTTTTAATTCCTATCCTGTATCCACTGAGTTAGTTTGGTCTGGCCCTTCGTTTTGATCAGGAGTAGCTTCCATTAACTTAGTTTTTCCTTTCTATGGAATGAGTTTAAAAGGTAAGGGGAGAAGTATTCTATGAAAGGATGTTGGAATCCATAACATATCTGCCATGTTTTGCATATCATATGGTTGATTATAAACTTTGTCAGCATGTTGTATTATATTGTGATATTTTAGTGCATCATTGGCCTGGAAGGTCTATTTTGATATCTAAGTGCTGTAATAGGGATGCAAAATTACTATTTGATTACCATTTTAAAAGTTTGCTAGTTTTACAGAGCCATTAAAAAAAATAAACTCACTCCTTTTCCACTGTGTTTTAAGTATAGCTTTTGAGTTGGCTCTTAAAGCTGTCTCCCATTTTCTTTGCCTTATCTCTCCCTCTCATTAACTAAAACAAGCAGAAGATGTTTTTGGACCCTTCTGAATTTAGGATTGATCCAGTGAACATCTGATTCTTCCTCGCTAGATTCTGGACTCATAGCCAGATCCTGTGGCTGGCCTCCCACCTATTCTACTACCTGTAACCCCGGGCCCACCACTAATTCATAAACACTATCTGTATCAGAGTCCTCAATTTCTTCATCATCCTCCAACTGACCAGGAGTATGTACAACATTAGCTATATAGACTATCTTCTCAATTTTGGTGCAATGTGTTATTCCAAAATAATGATATAATATACTTATATTCTTGATATTCTATTTAAGTGCCTTAAATATGGTATTCAATATATATAAGTGAAACTGAATATGCTATTATTAATTAGTTCTGAATATTAATGTTACAAATATGTTTTAGTTTACATTTTTTGTGCTATCACATAGATAACAATTATACTATAGCCCTAACCCTAATCCTAATTTGGCCCAACCCAATCCTTAAGCAAGCTAAAGTGTATATGGAACTAAGGTGACCTCATTATTCAAATTTTTGCAGGTATAGATTAAAACACTTCCTTATAACTTTAATCTGCAAAATAACACATAATAAATCTTTGTATTATGTTTTGTGCATAACAAGGTGGACAACATTGATGTGAATTTGTTGTTAAAATATCTCATATCTAATCTCTAGATACTATCAGTAGCCCACTAGGTTTTATCAGAGCATATTTTAGCCTACCTGTGAAAACATTTCTGTATCTAAATCCCATTCATTCCATCTAGAAGGTACTTTTTCAGATGAATATTTTTTAAAAAAAGTTCTTAGTTAAGTTAAATGTATATAATTAAAAACCTACCATGTTTCCCCGATAGTAAGACACCCCCGATTATAAGACATATGGGGAGTTTCAGGGGGGTCGGCTAATATAAGCCATACCCCGAAAGTAAGACATATGTCTTACTTTCGGGGAAACACGGGGGTAAAGCTTCGGCTCGTTAGAGGGAGCTGTCGGCCGGAGACGGCAGGGCTTGCTGCAGCGAGCGACCTGCTCCTGCCTTCGCTTTCGCCTCCTCGAGAGCCAGTGAAACTTGCCGGCGGAGCCGAGTTAGCCGCAGGGAAAGCACCCGAGTTAGCCGCTTCCACGGGGCTTTTGAGGGAAATAACAATCCCTCCTGGGGGAAGCGCTTCCTTCCCATTGGCGCTCTCTTCAGATCCTCCTCCCCTCGCTCTGGGTGAACAGTGCGGTGTGGCGGTGGTGATGGAGGGGGAGGAAGAGGAGGAGAACGAGGGCTAAAAAAGAGAAGTGCCAGAAGCTCAAATGCGGCCGGGGGGGGCTCGCGGCCCCCCTTCAGAAACGGGAGTCTCTCGTCCACCCCCCGCCCACCTCCCTCCGATATTTTCGGGCTCACGGCAGTGGGAGAAGCTCGGACCGAGGAGAAGCCCCCGGTTCCCGTGCCCCGTTTGGCCACGCCGAACTGTAAAAATAATAATAATAATGGAGCGGGGAGCAAAATCCCGGCCGGAGCGTTGCAGCAGCTTCCTTTCGTTCAGCGATGGTCTTGGCCGCAGCTTCGGCGCCTCTGCAAAGATCCTGCACCCGCCAGGTGGGGGGGGAGGTGGGAAAAAAAGCGCCGCAGCGATAGCGCTTGGGGGGGGAGACGCTTCGAAGCGGGGGGGTTGGTGTCAGTCTGGGGAGGCGACCGGCGGCGAACGGGAGAAGCCAGCGCTGCTGCTGCTTTGGAGCCGCTCGCGGGCAAAGAGCAAACGAGAAACTTTCCCCGGATCTTTTTTCCCAGCGACGCCGGTGCAGGATCTCTCCTCCTCCAGATCGCGTCGCTGGGAAAAAAGATCCGGGGAAAGTTTCTCGTTCGCTCTTTGCCCACGAGTGGCTCCAAAGCAGCAGCAGCACCGGCTTCTCCCGTTCTCCGCTGGTCGCCTCCCCAGACTGACACCAACCCCCCCGCTTCGAAGCGTCTCCCCCCCAAGCGCTATCACTGCGGCGCTTTTTTCCCCACCTCCTCCCCCACCCGGCGGGTGCAGGATCTCTCCTCCTCCAGATCGCGTCGCTGGGAAAAAAGATCCGGGGAAAGTTTCTCGTTCGCTCTTTGCCCGCGAGCGGCTCCGAAGCAGCAGCAGCGCCGGCTTCTCCCGTTCGCCGCCATTCGCCTCCCCGTTCGCCTCCAATATAACACATACCCCGAAAGTAAGACATAGTGGGGCTTTTGGGGGTAAAAAGATAGTAAGACACTGCCTTACTATCGGGGAAACACGGTAGTCCATGACCATTTCATTTTTTTTATCATAGATTACCAATGGGTTTATCATGTGGATTAATGTGTTCATAACTTAGGCAGGTGCCTTTTTAGAAAAAAGAGTTTGCGCTTCTATCCTGCTAGCAAATCTATTTTGAAGCTTTTCATTTTTAATTACCTTAAAATATTTTTGGGTAATAATAAATATACATGCTACCTTGTTACAATATGAATTAGCCGAATGCTTATGGAGGCTCAAGAAGTATAAATTAGCCAACTATTAGACCTCTACATTTTTAAAAAAAAATGCAACAGCACAACAAGAAGAGAATATAAAATTATTTTGAGGGGAGAGGAACGAGAAGATGAGAAGAGAACGAATGATAGAAAGTCTGTCTTTCAGTTCCCATAGTTCTTGATGTTTAAAATCTCTGAAGTTTCTTTATGTGTTCAAAATGAAAAGCTACAAGTTTATCTTTTGCCATTTTCTCAAGGGAAGCTGACCTGAATCCTCTAGCAGCAGTTGAAAAGGTTTCTCCTAGCTTTATCAAATGGCCCCAACAGAGCTGAGTTTAAAATTAAAAGCTTCTCCTACCAGAGGGAATATATGTGACTTTAATAACTGAAATGTGTTTTTACTTTCTATTACTGGGGTCAAAAGGTTTCCAAACAAACCAAATTTATCAATTATTTAGAGCTGATTTCTTCTGAAGTGGTATTTCTAAGATATTATTTGCTGGAGAAATTTAATGTTCTAAAGCCAGCAGCAGCATTTTATTCATAACAAATTTCTCTGAAACTGAATTTGCTGGGGCAACTTAATTTTCCACTATCGTGTTTGCACTGCAGAAATATCAACTGAAGTGTTATAGGGCCTAACAAGTGGGCTTTTCAAAGAGAAAAGCTTGCTTATTCAGCAGCACCCCTCTTTGCTCTTTATTGCTTAAGAAATGAACCGGCCAATTGTATTTGGAGCAGAATTTGGTTAGGGGCGTCAATGATAATCTAAGGGGGAACACCCGCATATACATTAGAGCAGATTTAAAAGCCTGGAAACAATAAACCACACTGTGTCACCCAAGCAGTCCCCTCCAAATAAAAATCACATCAGTGTCAAAATTTTGTTAAAGGTGGTTTGAGTTGTATTCCCATAACATTTACAGTAGGACGATTTCCCTTTATGAACTCAGACTATGATATTTCATTTAGCAGAAGGAATGTCATTATGGAAAAGTCCTTGAAAAAAAGGAAAGAGAAAATCCCTAATGTAGTCTACAGGTCATGTAAATACTGTATTTATTATGTAATTAAACATAAATTGGATTTCTGCCTAAAGACTGCCATTATATGCTGCCAGTAGATGTTATGAAACAGTTCATAAATTCATAGGAAGCCTGGTGAATTGAAATCAACATTCCACAAGCTAACACTTCATTGTCTCTCAAGCAGTTAAAAACAACAGCAGGTTTATTTTTGCCAGCAAGAAAAGCAACTAGGGTGTAACACAAGGCAATTAATTATTTTAAGAAAAGCAATTAGTCAAACTGGACCGCATTTGTCAGTGAAATAGATAAAGTCTGTTTATCTAGATACATACTATTTATATCTAGGCTGGCTGAGATTTAATCCTTGATGTATCTAGGGAAGGAAGGGAAAACATTATGCCAAGAACACTAGTGACATCTCCTTCTCCTTCTCTCTCCACCTCCTCCTCCTCTTCCTCCCAGACCTGAAGATTCCAGTGGTATTTATTTATTTGTTTGTTTGTCCAATACACAGATACATAGGAAGAAAAATAGACGTGATAATATAAAAGAGGGTGAAAGTGAACTTAGAGGAGAGGATATATGAAAGGGAGAGAATATATAAGATAGGTGAAAGAAAGGAAAGACAATTGGACAGGGGACGAAAGGCACTCCAGTGCACTTATGTACGCCCCTTACTGGCCTCTTAGGAACCTGGAGAGGTCAATCGTGGAGAGTCTAAGGGAGAAGTGTTGGGGGTTAGGGGTTGACAAAATTGAGTCCGGTAATGAGTTCCACGCTTCGATAACTCGATTGTTGAAATCATATTTTTTACAGTCAAGTTTGGTGCGGTTCGTATTAAGTTTGAATCTGTTGCATGCTCTTGTGTTATTGTGGTTGACGCTGAAGTAGTCATTGACTGGTAGGACATTGCAGCATATGATCTTGTGGGCAATACTCAAATCGTGTTTTAGGCACCGTAGTTCTAGGCTTTCTAGGCCCAGGATTGTTAGTCTATTTTCGTAGGATATTCTGTTTGGAGTGGAGGAGTGAAGGGCTCTTCTGGTGAAATATCTTTGGACATTTTCAAGGGTGTTGATGTCTGAGATGTGGTATGGGTTCCAGACAGATGAGCAGTAGTCTAGGATGGGTCTGGCAAAAGTTTTGTAGGCACTTGTGAGTAGAGTAAGATTGCCTGAGCAGAAGCTGCGTAGGATCAGGTTAACAACTCTAGAGGCTTTTTTGGCGATTTGGTATACAGTAAGCTCTTCAAGATTTTCATTCTGTCTTAAAAATACCTAACTATATGTATAACATTGTGTATAATATACAAATATCGATAATTTCCTTTCTCCATTCCTTGCCCTGTTTTTCCACTCACAATCTGTTTGTCTTATAAAATAACAACCGGGCTAATCACCAATTGTCTGAAGATGTAAAAGCTCAAACGTAGAGCACATCTTTTACATGGAGCAGGTTCCTCTTCCTTGACCCTTTCTGAAAACCATGGTTAAAACTGTTGCTAGAGTGAAAAACACCAGTGTTCCAACTTGGTATCAGGCACGAACAAGCAGATTCACACATGAAGAGTTCTATCATCTACTTAATTTCTCATGCTTATTTCACAGGAATATTAGCTTAGATCAGTGATGGGCAACCTTTTGAGCTTGGTGTGTCAAAATTCACCAAAAAACCGAGCATAACTCGGGTGGTGTGTCACCTTGAGAAAAAAACACTCTCACGCTCTCTCACTCTCTTCCTTCCTCTCTCCTCTCTCTTTCTTTCTTGCTCTCTCTCACTCTCTCTTCCTTCCTATCTTCTCTCTCTCTCTCTCCCCCTTCCTTTCTTTCCTTCTCTCTTCCTTCCACTTTTTTCTCTTTCTCTCTCTCTTTTCCTTCCTTCCCCTCTTCCACTCCCTCTCCTTCTCTTTCTCCCTCTCTCCCTTTATATTTATCTCTTCCTTCCTTCCTCTCTTCCTCCCTTTCTCTCTCCCTCTCGTTCACTTTTCTCTCCCTTCCTTCCCTCCCTCCTTCTTTCCTCTCCTCTTTCCCTCCCTCTCTTTCCCTTCTTTCTCTCCATATCTCCAGCGGGCAGATGGCTTTGCTGACCGGCACAAGGCTCAAGCCAGCTGCCCGGGAAAGCCCTGTGCCAGCCAGGAAAGCCGGCTTTACGGGAAAGCAACGCGCTTTTCAAATGAGCTGCTTTCCTGCTGCAACTCTTTCCTGGGCAGGGGGGGGCGACCCCCCCAAACTGGTCAGATTCAAGAAAAAGCTTATCAAGGGGGGCGGGGGTTGTAAAAATCTAGTTATGAGCCACCAAAGGAGGAAGCAAACGCTGCGACGTCCACACAGTTCTTTTTTTCGGACTCTCTTTTTTGCGAGCCCGGCATAATTTTTTAAATTACAAATTAATAACCCCTCATCCTTTACATTTAAACCGGTAAGGGTTTACCTTAGCACCGTCTCCTGTAACAGCTATAAGAGGAAATGGCAATTAAGTTATTCCGCCCTCCCTGATGCGATCGACCCAAGGGGAGGGGACACCGCACGCTGCTCGTGGAGGGAAAGAAGCGAAGGAGGGGAGGGGAGGTTGGAGTAGATTTCCTGGCAGAGCGATATTTGTCTATGGGATGAGCAGTTTAATGTAAGCAAAGTAGGACCCCCGGGTAAATAGCCCTGGGAGTGAAATTAAAATTGCAACAGGCGCAATTTTTTTTTAATTAGTGCAAAACAAAATTAAGGGGAGAGGAAAAATAATAATAATAATTGCGCTTGCTGTACCTGCTTGCAGTCGGTGGGAAATTGGAAAGTGGGGAGATTTGCATTTTGGCCACTCCCTAAAGCTCCCCGTTTCTCCGGCCGCGTGTCACCGAAAATGGCTACGCGTATCAGTGCTGACACGCGTGTCATAGGTTCGCCATCACTGGCTTAGATAATACCCCACAGCATTCAACATTGGAGGGCGTGTGTGTGTGTGTGTGTGTGTTGGATCTTGTCCTTTTGTGCCTACATAAAGATTTCACCACTTGACTCCTTCTCCTGGCTCAGGCAGTCTCTCTCTGACAACTGGTGGCATTCAATTTTTACAATATCACTGCCTGTGATTTTTCTTTGATTGTTTGTTTTTGTTTATTTATGTCTGGCCAACAGGAAAAATGAAGAAGAAGCCCCAAGGAAGATCCATCTTCCAATGAGAAGAGAGAAGGGTCTTCTTACTAGATAATAAAGGGGATCTTGAAAAGTCAGCTTTGAAATAATGAATTTTACACATGCATGAGATTTGAACACTTTCTGCTTACTCTAAAAAAAAAAAAGAAACTGAAAAATTGTTAATATGGTGCTTACAGTAATAGAGTAATAGCTTGAGAACTGATTTTCCTTCTTTTGCAAAGCCTTTGGTGGAAGACAAGGCAATGTAACTCATGCACTCCGAACATAGAGAAACATATGTATATCTCTATGTTTATATTTCTGTATATTTGCCTAGTTGTTAGACTAAATCTTCCATGTTCAGTGAATGTACATTCATGAGTGAATACTGACAGACATTTTTCTTTATTTTTCAGACAGAGGACACACAACCACATATTGGTGAGTGGCAAAATCATTTGTATATTTCAAAGTATTTGAGGACAACTTACCACATTTTCTAGGTAATAAAAGTCAATACCCAATGAATTTTGGAATTGTTTGGACATGGTTAAGGTAAACCATTGCGACTGCTCACTCTATGTGTTCAATATGAAGGTTTTAGAAGGTCCTGTGGAAGATATTTACGGTATGTAATGAGACTAATTTATTTATTTATATCAAGAACCTGGTAGATTCCATTTAGTAGTAAATATTAAGATTGGGAATTATAAAAAGCCTCCTTATTTCCAAAATATTATTTATATTTAATATATTGATATTAAATATATTTAATTTATAGTTTGAATATAGGAAAATTAAGATGCTATATCAACCAAATGGAATTAAAATGATTTTGCAACTTTGGTAGCAATTAGGAATCTTTGAAAATGAGGGGGATGGAAAGTATCTTCTCATTATGTACTACAGAAGTCTCCAACCTGTGGGCTGTGGCCCATTATCGTGTCACGGCCTATTTGCAACTGGGCTGTATAAGTGGTGGGTCAGTACTTGGACTTGCAAGGGGTGTTGTGCTCACAGCCCCACTTGTGTGAATGGTGCATGTTCCCATCACTCACACAAATGATGCTGAGCATGTGCACCTGCCCCTTACACAAAACTTTCCCCTCTTTGCCCCTGTACTGGGTCTCCAATCAGGAAAGTTTCTGGAACGCTGATGTACTAGATTATTTTCATGGGTACCAAAACACCGGAAATGTCTTAGTTATTCAGGTGCTACAAATAATAATGGTGCTATTGAGTTGTCTATATGGGTCTCATTCAGAATAGAATAGAATAGTAGTAATAATAATAATAATAATAATAATAATAATAATAATAATAATAACAACAACACTCTATAAGGCCCTGGTCAGACTGCACCTGGAGTATTGCATCCAGTTCTGGTCACCACACTTCAAAAGAGATATAGAGACTCTGGAAAGGGTGCAGAAAAGAGCAACTAAAATGATAAGGGGACTAGAGACTAGGCCATACGAGGAAAGGTTGCTGGAACTGGGCATGGATAGTCTAGTAAAAAGAAGGGCTAGGGGAGATATGATAGCTGTATACAGGTACTTGAGGGGTTGCCACGGAGGGGAGGGGGACACACTATTTTCCAGGGCACCAGAGGGCCAGATGAGGAACAACGGTTGGAAGCTGACCAAGGAAAGATGGAACGGCCTGCCAGCAGAGGTTGTGAACTCCCCAACTTTGGACATTTTCAAGAGGAGATTGGACTGCCATTTAGCTGGGGTGCTGTAAGATTTCCTGCTCAAGCAGGGGGTTGAACCTGATGACCTGTAAGGTCCCTTTCAACTCTAATAATAGAATAGAATAGAATTTTATTGGCCAAGTGTGATTGGACATACAAGGAATTTAGTGACCACAATTGGGACCAGAAATTTGGTCAATAGGTGAAGGGATGGTTATGTGAAACTCAGTCTGTGCTTATGATCTTACTTCAGATGTCTTTCACTTTACAGACCTGAAAAAAATCATAAATGTGAGAATTGCTCATCAAGTTACTTTTTCATCACCGTCATCACTATTAACAGTCACTAAAGGAGTCAGTCACTACCTGTACATGGAATTAAGCAAAGGAGTCAGGACTATTAAATATATTTACTACCTTGAACTGACATTTTTATCGTCTGCCTATCACATCTGTTTCTCTCTGTCTCTGTCTGTCTCTCTATCTTTCTCTTTTTCTCTCTCTCACACACATCTATCTATCTATCTATCTATCTATCTATCTATCTATCTATCTATCTATCTACCTATCATCTATCTATCTATCTATCTATCTATCTACCTATCATCTATCTATCTATCTATCTATCTATCTATCTATCTATCTATCTATCTACCTACCTACCTACCTACTGACCTACCTATCGTCTATCTATCTATCTATCTATCTATCTATCTATCTATCTATCATCTATCCATCCATCCATCCATCCATCCATCCATCCATCCATCCATCCATCCATCCATCTATCTATCTATCTATCTATCTATCTATCTATCTTTCATCTATCTATCTATCTATCTATCTATCTATCTATCTATCTATCTATCATCTATCTATCATTTATTCACCTACTTACCCATCATCTATCAACTACCATCGACCATTCATCATCATTCATCTGTTTATCTATACCTATCATCTACCATCTAATAAAAAATATAATAAAATAAAGGAATGTTGACGACATATACTTTGGTTTTTTCATGGATAGATATTCTGAGCCAATTAGACTGAATGAAAACGAAGCCTCACATTGATTTGGTTAGAGTTATGCCTCTACAAAATGGCGACCTGCCTCAATAGTCGTCATGCTGATGGAGGTGTTTAGATGTGGTGGATGAGAGAAGAAACGACTCCCTTTTCCGACCAGCCATACCTTTCCAATCTGATGCATTTCCCGACATGGCCTTGCTCAAGCTTATAAACCACCGGAATCAATTTCTTTTAAAAACACGTTTTTCAGAAACTTATTACGCACTTTAGAGATATATTATATACCTTCAGCAGCAAAAGAAGAAAAATTACAGGTGCAAAAGCAAGCCATTTTTCTCACGGCTGAAAATAATGCTGGGGACTAGTCGCAGGGGAACAGTAAAAATTACACTCCAGTAGCAACAGGGCAGGCGCCCACAACGCCACAGCCGGGTGAGTGGCACAGCCAGGCAGCGCACTAATAAATCAAGATAATTCTCTGCCTGCCTTGAACTTAGACCCAACTACAATTCACTAGTACAGCAGGAGGAAAAAAAAAAAGTCTGTTAGAGGAATTCAGCTTTACTGGGGGGACGTGATTAGTCACTGGCCAGATTGAGCCTCGATTGCATCTAAATAGTCCACTTTATGAACCATTTATCTTCCGCTCAGACCATTTTCATTACACCAAAAACTGATGCTGAGCTACCAGCTGTAAGATACAGCCTGGTGAAAATTAATAACCTTTCCGCCCCCCTTCTCCCTCCCTCCTTCCTTCCCTCCCTTCCCTCCCGCAGAACTCCTGCATATGTGAACAGGAGCATTTATCCCTGTTTTGTTGCTATTTGCATCCTGGCGTTCTCTGGCAGTCTTTCAATTTTCTCAAGTCTCTTAGCCTTTGCCCCTGTTTCGCTTTTGCAACACAAACAATTCATCTGTGCATTTAAAATTCTCTTAGCGCCCTGACATCAGGATATAGCCTTAGAGCAGGGAGCAGTTTACACAGGAAAAAAGAACTCTTATTAATTCCTCTGTCCTGCGTTCCGGCTAAAATATAGGGATCTAGAGATTACTGCAGGGTCCCTTAAAGACCATTTAGAGCAGTGCAATTTTAAAAAGGAGACCATTATTAATACCTGCTTAGGCTGCTGACTGTGGGGAGGGCAAGGAGCTCTAGCTAGTGATGGAAGATAGGCACTAAGTGAGGGCATCACGTGGTTGATTTTTTTTACCAGTGGCCTGTGGAGCCTTTGCTAGCTGTGAAGATATATGCTGATACAATTACAATAATGCACAATGAAATTATGGAGTATTAATGGTGCTTAACCAGTGTCAGGAATTAAGCAGAATTAGCACAAGTCTTTCTTTGAGCAGATATAGTTTTTGATAGGGCTGATTAAGGATTTGGCTATCTGAGGAAGCTCATTACAGGAGTATTAATTAGGGATGCAACAAGAAAGAAAGTGTGCTGTTTTGGGATGATTTCTACTTGAAGCTGTACAACTGGAAATAACTAAAAATGGGAAAAAAACCACCCCTATTTTTCTGTTTTTATATATTTCTTTCTTTAAAATTCAATTCATTATTGTCCTGAACATGGCTAACCAGGTTTATTGCTTATGCTGCAGAAATGGGATTGCTGAATTGTGTGAATTGAGATTTTAGCAAACAAATAGTTTCAAGGGAATTTTTAAAAACTTGATGATTGGGGCAGCGGGAGGGTGTGTGTGTTTAAAGTACAGTCCTCAAAGCCCTGTACTTTCCAACTAAAGTGGAGAAATTGTCTTTCAATGCTCTTGCAGGACAATGAAATAGGCTCATGGTGATTATTGAAAGGGAGGAATAATGAAACCATGTCTTTTGCAGACGTATCAATGTTGTAGAATTAAGCGCTTACGAAAAGCTGTTAGTCAAAATGTTTCCATAAGGCTATATTATCATTTTAGATTTTTGTTTCTTTTCCCACAAGTAAAGATGAATTGTATTCAGAGAATATGACGTGGGTGATGAAGCATGAGAGTACATGGTTTCTTCCCACCCTCGTTGTAACACCAAAGAGAAGGAAAACTCAATTTAGTATATTGAAACTGAGGTCTCCATCATGAAGATGTCATTATGATGTGATCAGTCACATTGCTGCAATCTCTTAGTTTGGAGATTCCCCAAGAAAGAAAGAAGGAAAGAAGGAAGAAGGAAGGAAGGATGGAAGGAAGGAAGGAAAGAAGGAAGGAAGGAAAGAAGGAAAGAAAGGAAGGAAGGAAGGAATTAGACAGAATGTATCCTTTTAATAATTAACAGGTAAATGAGAACGACATCTTGGGTTGATTTTCCCTGGAGCCAAAGACAAGAACAAATTGTACCCAGGAAGGAATTGCATCCTGGGGGTGGGGAGGAATGGCTTCACCTGAGACTGCAGATGGTTGAATCATTAGTGCCCTCTTCTGGGTATTCATTTTAAAGGAACAATAGAATCTAAGTCACAGGGCTGAAGTTATTCCAAAGACAATTGCCTAGATTGCCTCAACTAATCTTCAAGGATGGAATTCTTAGGCAACCTGTATATATCTTAAAGGGGCTTAATTTATATATTTATTGAAGCACTTTAGACTCTGCTTCCCATGACCAAAGCATATTAAACCAGAGGTGCTAGAAAGTAAAACCAATATTTAAATGAACACAGAATTAAAACCCCAACCAGTAAAAGAATGTGTGTGTGTGTGTGTGTGTGTGTGTGTGTGTACATGTCCATGATGTCCATGCTTATGTCTATGTCTCTCATTCCATTTCTGTTTGAAAAAGTGCATTTAAAAATATCATCATATCTGGAGACAAATAAACAAAGGGAAAGATAAGGACAGTCCCGAGATAGCTCAAGGCCCATAATTATCCTTGCCACAGATGAATGAAGTTTGCAGTCTCATAATGGCTACAAATTTATTGTGTGCAAAGGTCTTTGTTGTGATCTGCAGACCCAGTAGGTTCTAGACAGTGAAAGCTTCTGCTGCAATTAATAGGGTGTGCTGTGAAGTGCAACAAGACTTTGGTGTTTGTCTTGTCAAAACACCAAAATGGATACCCTTAAGTCATTTTTTGAATGATTGAATAGAACCCACAGAATTAGACAAAGCTATTTTTCAGAATTCCTAAACTCCAAAACATAATTAAAGAATTCCAACATTTGAGACATGAAGAAACACAAGCACTGGTGCTAGGTTGGGTACAATGGGTACAATGATGTTAAGCTTTTACTAAGCTGTACTTTCTTGCTTTCAAAACTCTTCTGATGGAGAAAGAGCTAATTATTTCATTCATGATTTGTCCATATCACAGTGTGATGGGGGGGGGGAAGGCATTTTATTATTCATTCATTCATTCATTCATTCATTCATTCATTTTTTATGCTGCCCTTCCCCTTAGACTCAGGGCAGTTTACAGCATGTTAGCAATAGCACTTTTTAACAGAGCCAGAATATTGCCCCCCACAATCTGGGTCCTCACTTTACCCACCTCGGAAGGATGGAAGGCTGAGTCAACCTTGAGCCTGTGATGAGATTTGAACTACAGTAGAAACCCGACTTACGAGACTAATGGGTTCCGGAAGGAGGCTCGTAAGTCGGAACGCTCGTATGATGAAACATTGTTTCCCATAGGAAACAATGTAAAGTCAATTAATCCGTGCAACAACAAAAAAACCCGCTGCCTCCGAATGCGGAAGTTAGCGTTCGGCTTCAGGAGACAGCTGCGAAGCGGCGCGGGTGTTTTAAAACGTCGCAGCTGGCCTGGGGGGCTTGCCAGCACCCCCCCGAGCCCCCCAGGCCGGCTGCAACCTTTTAAAACACGCGCGCCGCTTCGCAGCTGTCTCCTGAAGCCGAACGCGGAAGTTAGCGTTCGGCTTCAGGAGACGGCTCCTTGGCACTCGTATCCCGAATGTGAGCTCGGGAGGCGAACAAAAATGTTGCTCCCCTCCCAGCTCTTATCTCGAGTAGCTCGTAAGTAGAGCTGCTCGTATGTCGAGGTTCCACTGTACTGACCTACAGATCTACAGTCAGCTTCAGTGGCCTGCAGTACAGCACTCTACCTGTTGCACCACTCTGGCTCTATCTATTTTGTTAGACTGAATCATATCCTCCCACCTGTGTTTTGTACAATCAAATATGATTAGGCATTCTGCATTTTTAGCTTCATTTTTAGCTCTAAACAAGAGTTATAATCCAAGATGCTGCCTGGTTTTGAGGCATCTGAGGATTATATTAAACTTTTTTGCCCCTTCTACTTAATTGTGTCTGATTCTTGGAGATTGCTGAACATGTCCCTGTAGTTTTCTTGGCCACGTTTTTCAGAAGTAGTTCACCATTGT
This sequence comes from Erythrolamprus reginae, assembly GCF_031021105.1. Classification (NCBI taxonomy): domain Eukaryota; kingdom Metazoa; phylum Chordata; class Lepidosauria; order Squamata; family Dipsadidae; genus Erythrolamprus; species Erythrolamprus reginae. The sequence continues at coordinate 100,587,180 of NC_091953.1, read as the reverse complement.
CTCCTTCCAAGATCTAAGAGAATGTGACTAGCTTGTTGTTGTGTATGACCAAGCCAGAACTCATCGTCTCCCAGTTTCTTAACCACTATATCAACCTGGCACTCAGAGTAAGCGGTAACATGAGAAAACTGCCGGTTCTGACTACATATACAGCATCTGAAGAGTGTTAGTATCTCTGGTTTTACAGTACTGTGGAGAAAAAGGGGTATATGAATTTTGGGTGTGTCCATTTGTGTGTGCTTCTGTCTGTGCAGCAATCATAGATTTTAATTTGATTTTAGATTAAATTTTCATAGATCATAAATTTAATTTGATTTTAATTTGATTGTGAGAAACCAAACCTCTCTCTTACATGGAAGAATGTTACAAATATTACAAGTAGTACATAAAAAGATAAAATAGCAGACAACACAGATAACAACAACACCAAGAAATGGTAAAGAGGAAGGAAATTGAAGGAAGAAGGGAGCAAGCCTTAATAGCAAATGCATACAAAGCCAGATTTGAGAAGACAGTAACTGACAGCAAAGAAACTGGAAAACAGAAGACCAGTTAAATACCATTGGCCTGCTAGCAAGAACTAGTGGGATCACAATGTAGACAAAGTAATCAAAAATGAAGAAACTAAAGTACTCTGAAATTTTTGAGTTCAAATATGCAACATAGAACCTCAGATTTAACAATTGTCAAAAATAAAAATAAAGACCTGGGACAGCAACAGAATAGAAGAAAAAGAACCTGAGAAAATCACTAAACACAAACAGCTACAAACAGAAGTAAAGTAAATGTGATGAAAGAAAGCAAAGGTAGTACCAAGAGTAATAGGTGCCTTGGGTGCCATGCCAAAACATCTGGAACATCATTTGAATACCATTGGCATTGACAAATTTGCCATATCAGTCAATTACAAAGGAGAGCTTTACTTGGAACAGTAATAATAACTTTATCCACATCCAAGAATAATAACTGTCTATCCCAGATCCTTGGGAAGGACTCAATAGGTAGACAAAAATGCCAAATCCAGTCTAAACATCTGGATGACTGTGTGACCAACAATAATAACAACATTGATCCAAATTTCATGAGACCAGCATATTTCATAAAACCAAAATCTTAAAATCCTGCAAGTATGCAAATACGAGGATATGCTGTATTCCACATCAGTTCAAACGATATAGTTCAGCTTTTCTCTCTTTGGAAAATCACTGTAAATATCCTTGCATATCAGTAAAATATGAATAGCACTTACTTACATAAGGGATTGGTGTGAAAAAATAATGAGATTTTGTGATTTATCATTATCATTATTATAAATATGGCTGCCACTCTACTCTAGGTTCTTTGCCATAAAGAGTGTGCAATGCTCTTAAGACTTTTTAAATGAATACTGAGCAAAGCAAAAGGAATAATCTAGTTGTAGAAAACATCACACAAAATTAGTTAATTCTGAGGCTGGGAAAGAGGATTTTTGTGATATTTGCAGTGTCATTTCCACTTTATTTTTGTGGTCTAAAAACTTTGGACACATAAATTTAAATTTAAAAATTTTAGTGTTCCCTTTCTGAACTCCATTCACTTTCCCTTTCACTCAACCATGAATCCATATTAAAAATATATCTATCCATGAGGCATTTGAGTTCTAGAAGCAGGATGACTTCTGTGCACAGTACTTTGTTCTAAGTGGAGACTTCAAAACAATCCATCCAGTTTTATAGCTTTCAACAAATCACAAGCAATCCCAATTTGACACATTTGGTACTTTTTTCATGGCTTACCATTGGCGCTTTCAGCTTATATTAGATATTTTTTTGTGAGAAGAAAGGGGAATGGTCTTTTATTCATCTGATATATTCCTATTTAGATTTCCCCCCCATTTTTCAAAGTTTGGAAAAATATTTAGTGAGTTGCAAATTGTAGAACTAGACTCAAAGCTACCACTTTGATGAAATGAATTTGATCTCGGCTTCATTTGTTCTAAACCATGGACAGCTCCAAGAACAGCTTTCTGTGTACAGTGATCCCTCGATTTTCGCGATCTCGTTCTTCGCGAAACGCTATATCGCGATTTTTCCCACCCGATGACGTCACTCTCTTCCTTCCTTTCTCATCTTTCTTTCTCTCTCTCTTTCTCTATCTTGCTTCTTCCTCTCTCACACTCTCTTCCTCCCTCTCTCATCTCTTTCTTTCCTTCTCTCTCTTTCTCTATCTCTCCCCCTCTTGCTGGCGGGTGGCGGGCGGGTGGCGGGCGGGTGGCGGGCGGGTGGCGGGCGGGCGAGCGGGGGCATCAGCAAGGAAGACCCAGGGAAGGTTCCTTCGGCCGCCCAGCAGCTGATCTGCTCGGCAGCGCAGCGAGGAGCCGAATCGGGGTTTCCCCTTTGTGTGGGCGGCGGGGAAACCCCAATCTTCATCTGCTCGCTGCTGCTGCGCTGCCAAGCAGATCAGCTGCTGGGCGGCTGCAGCAGCAGTGAGCAGATGAAGATCGGGGTTTCCCCGCCGCCCACGCAAAGGGGAAACCCCGATCTTCGTCTGCTCGCTGCTGCTGCGCTGCCGAGCAGATCAGCTGCTGGGCGGCCGAAGAAATCTTCCCTGGGTCTTCCCCGCCGCCCACTCCACCATCTGCGCATGCGCGGCCATGAAAAAAGGCGCGCATGCGCAGATGGTGTTTTTACTTCCGCAACCCTACATCGCGAAAAATCGATTATCGCGAGGGGTCTTGGAACGGAACCCTCGCGATAATCGAGGGATCACTGTATTACCTAAAGCACAGCTCAAATTCTAAATGTAGGTCATATTGACTTTTTCAAGTCTTGCACTGCCACCTTACTAGAGGGTAAACTTGCAGTGCTATGAACTCCATTTGGGTCTTTTGCCATATCTGGTAATAATACACAAGAAATAACAGATTACTAGGTAAATTATTATAAAGCTTGACTTATGTGCTTATGTTTTTTGTGTTATTCATTTAAGGATTTTTTTTTCTATTTTTCTAAAGAAGGCTCCTTTTTAATCTATAAAAGAATAACCATGCTGCTTTCTGTGAATTAATACATGGACCATTGCTTGGTTCCGGAATAAAGCAGATTAGAAACATTCATTAACCAAACAGTTATAAGCAGTTTCCTTTTCCCTTTTTGTAGTGCATGCCACAGTCAACTGTCTTTCAGGCCTGGAAGCCATCTTATACCTCTTTGTATTCAGGCCTGCCACATTTTTGACTGTGAGAAAATGGGAGGCGGGGTTATATGGAGTACGTGATATATAGTAGTCTAAATAACATTCTTTCCAGAAGGTCAAGGCTGTAACACAAGAGTAGGCATGCAGAAAACTCCCATGCAGCTGCAAGGAAGTGATGGGAAGGCATCTTCAGTTTTGGATGGTGCCTGATTGGATTGTGTGATGGTCATGTGGGTGCTGGGCAGGGACTTGAACTTTCATTTGGGTGGAGAAAACCTGGAAACTTTCAGATTCAGATTTCACAGATGATGCCAACATGCATCTCTAATAAATTGGAACTTAGAGTCTTGTTTGTTGGGGGTGTTTTTTGGAACATTGACACCATCCTTATTTGGAAACTGTTATTCCATTCTTGCAAATACCTGGGTTTCTGTTGAACCCACAACTGTTGTACTTGTCAATTCTTGCAGGTATGGACAAATGCTGCTGTTGATATTAAATGCTACAGAGAAAGAGGAATGCAATATAGATGCACCCAAAAGATCAGCTTGTAGCTGGTCATAAGATAAGAGGAAAATATCCAACACATTTGATTTTGCTAATTGGTAGCATATATTTATAATTTGTTTACATTACTTGGCTTCTCTGAAGCAAGCCTCTGAGATGTTTAGGAGGCCACTGAACTGTAGTTCTGATTGTTCTATGAATTGGTGTCTCTCCATGGGAGTTTTCTGCATGCTTGTTCTTGTGTTAAACAATTCTTATATAAAACTGATGTAATCCATGTGATCATTTTAAATAATTTTTAAAAATTAATATATTTTATTCCATGTTTTATATATTTTCTTCCATTGCAAGTTAATCTCCAGTGAATATTCAATGTTTTGTAATATTCTTCAAACTAAATTCCTTAGGCACCCGTCCATGTCAATGATTAAAAACAGATTAAAGAACTATAGATTTTGCAGCTGTATTAATTGTTTCTAACTATTAGGTTTGTATACCACACTGCACAGCCTCCAGATCTATTTTATTATGCACTTTAAGACTATAATTTCTATTTAGCTGGTGCCAATATTTACTGGCACAAATCTCTTGGTTTTAAAATTTTGTTGTTGTTGCCATTTCTATACAGCATCAATTACCTCTTACTCATTCCAGTATAACGTATTGCAGATAAAGAATGTTCATTCAATGCTGTAATTAACTAAGTAATTAGCACCGGTCTTAGAAATTTTTTTGCAGATCACCTTAGTTTTGAATTTTTTATTTACTACAAGGTGAATAGCAGGACCTGTATGGTAAGTATAACTCCTTGGTGTTCCACATTCACTTTCACATCGGTTGATCAGATCTAGATTTTGTTGGATTAAACTGATAAAAAGAGTAATTAGAAACAACACACACATTAAGAACAATAACAAATAAACAACCAAACCTTTGAGAACTTAAAAATGAAAAACTACGGTAGTTAGTGGTTTCGTGGTGAAATGTTAATCACCTTGGTTTTGCCTTGGGGACAAGTAGTTTCTTTACATTAAAGTAGTTTTATTTGTTCTGGGCTTCCAGGATTGACATAGTTTACATGGATATTTCAGGAAAACTATCAAGAGACTGTGGAAGTAAAACTGACCTTGGGCTAGAAGCTGGGAAAAAGAAAGGAAACTAGTCTTACCTTATGCTGGGTTACTTTAGGCAATTCACTCTTTCTCAGCCTTAGGAAGACAGTCTAGGAAAACCACTTCTGAAAGCTTGCCAAGAAAACTGCAGAGACTTGTCCAGGAAATCACCAGCAGTCAAGAATGACTCAAAGGTACAACTACATATCTTTATTAGAATTTAGACCTGCTTCCCCACAAAGAACTTCCTTGTATGTTATAGAAAAGTTGTTGACTTTTATTGTCTGTATATCTTCCTTCCTTCCATCCATCACTTCCAGTGATGAGCCTTCTTTCTTTCCTTCTTTCTTTCCTTCTTTCTTTCTTTCTTTTTCCTTCCTTCCTTCTTTCCTTCTTTCTTTCTTCTTTCTCTTTCTTCCTTCCTTCTTCTTTCTTTCGTTCTTTTTTCCTTCCTTCTTTCCTTCTTCTTTCTTTCTTTTTTCCTTCCTTCTTTCCTTCCTTCCTTCATTCTTTCTCAAAATGTATTGTTGGAGGTATAGAAGGTATCGTGAATTGAAAATAGCCCTGACATTAACCTTGAAGTTTAAGCTTATCTGGTGGGGAAATGTTTTGGCTTTTTTGTTTCCCTTTTGGCTTGTTGATTATCTATTATGCATAGTATATAGATGGTTGCTTATTTGTACAATTATTATGACAATCATTAAGTGTTGTACCTCATGATTCTTGACAAGTGTATCTTTTCTTTTATGTACACTGAGAGCATATGCACCAAAGACAAATTCCAAAAGATGTGGCTGAGTGTTCTAGAGATCTATTCATGCAGAGACCTCCTCTTGTTCAGCCACTCATGCCTTCTGACACTTCTGCGGACTCTAGCATCTTCTCCTGAGTCACTCATGTACACCTCTGAAGGTGCAACAGGCCCTAGTTGGCTTTCAATTTCTGACCCCACATTCTCTCTGACCTCTTCACTATCAGACTCGCGTGCCAAGTACACTGGCCTAAGTTACCAACCCACACCCATTTCTCAATCCTCAATATTATATTATAGAGATATTGTTTATGTCTATGCATCTGTTGATAACTAATTTATCAGAATGCCAGGCTTCTAGAAATTGCGTTTTTGTACTTGGTTGGGACTAGGATGGTCACCATTTCCCAATTGAAACTATAGTTAAATCTGTCCATATGTTGTGAAATTAAAGAGTTTTCATCATCTCTTCTGATTGCTAGTTAGCCTTCACGGATGCATTCTGTCAGTCTTCTGCCTGTTTCTTGTATGTAGTGGTTGTTGCAGTCATTGCATTGAATGTTGTAGATGTCTCCTGTTTTTTTTTTTGGGGGGGGGTTGCATTGATGATGTTACCTAATTTATGTACATTATGAAATGTGTGCAAGTAAACAACGAAGCTCAGAGATGACCAAGGACCCCTTTGAGGAGGAATAGCACAAAAAGGATGAAAAGAATATTAGTTGCATGACTGCAAATACATAATTAACTTTGAAATAAGCACTGTAGTTTATGGCTTATATACAAAACTGAGAATTATTTTTTTCACCATGAAGGGCAACAAAGGAAAGCTATCATAAGTCAAAGGGCCATCACTAATTGCATATTTCAGTTTCATTCAATTAACATAATTTACCTATCAGGTCACAGTTTGAAACCAAACATTTGCCTGGAGCTAAACCACACATGGTACACATGTGCATTTATTCTACAAGATTGTAGAATGTCACTTCCCAAAAATACAATACCACCTTTTTCCTTAAATCCAAACGTGAATACTAGTAATGGAGTCTGAAAGAAATTTTGTATTTTTGTACAGGTACAAATTATCTACTTTCTATTTTATTCTCCAAAGCCAAGATGTTAATAGGAAAACCTTTATTTATTTATTTTTACTTCTAAGCATGTTCCTAATTTATATTTTGATATTGCTGCATCATAATTTTTAAGTAGATATCTGCACCTTCCTTCTCCATCTCTTGTTCTTCTTGTTCCTGTTTATGTCTATGCATCTGTTGATAGCTAATTTATCAGAATGCCAGGCTTCTAGAAATTGCGTTTTTGAACTTGGTTGGGACTAGGATGGTCACCGTTTCCCAATTGAAACTATGGTTAAATCTGTCCATATGTTGTGAAATTAAAGAGTTTGTATTCTGCATTCTGTTTTCTGGATAGCTAAACTATCCAGATGAATGGATTACACTCATTACTTTGAAAATTGTGGATTATAGTATCTTGAAGCTGAATTCATAAATGACATATTCACTGTGCATTTCTAGAGTAGTGTATACTAGCAATAAGTTGTAATGTCATGACTTTGTTCAAAGCTTTTTGACCAATTCCATTTGCTCTTATTGCTAGTAGTACATGCAGAGTTTGGGATCAGGTATTATTTTGCTTTTTTAGGAAATTTCCCCCATTGATTTTAAATATAAACATTCCCGTGTATACCATTTTTAACCAATCAGTTAATGATTAATGTCTTTGAACACAAACCCAGAAATGATATGTGTATATACATTCTTTTGTCTGCAAATAATGATAAGGGGTATTCCCATAGCATTACTATTCAACAAAGTATTTTAAAAATCCACAAGGAGAATGTTATATATTTCATTATTATCCATTGCTCTTTGTTTACAGCTGAAATAAGGTTTTTCCTTTGGGATTCTGCTATCATTTATTTCAAATCAATGTTTAAAATTAAATGGTAATCCTCAAGAGACAGAGGACACTCTTCAGTTACCAGTCTTTCCAATTGGAAATTTTTATTTCATGTTTCTATTTAATACTCAGTCCAGGGTTTGAAATTAATTAAAAGATATTCTTCCTCTAATCTTTTGATTAGTAGCTTCAAAAGATTAAAATAAATCAAAATATTAGAATAACTTCATCTTTTATTAGCAAAACTAAGCTGTTATAAAATGTACAAAATGTATTCATTTAACTCTCCAATAAACAGAGGCTAAAGGGACAAGAAGAAAAGAACTATGGATTATAGAAAGCATGGGTTCTTTTTTGAACAGTATCTCCCAATGTGATTATGTTTTGACAGATTAATACTAACAACAGATTTAAATTAGTATAAAATAACTAAGTTTTAACTATAGAATGATTTACCAAAGATGAATTTTGATTGAGATGGCATGAGAATTGAAAATAAGCAGTTTTGAAAATACAACTCAGCTTTGGGCTAAGTAGGATATCTGAAGCTGCGTGTTTTGCTTTTTACTATGTCCTTGAGTTATGTGTATGTTAAATGGAAGTGAGAGTTGGATAGATGAGTAGAAAGAGGCAGTGGGAATAGGTACTTAAGAAGAGTCTGTTGCCAGAAAAGTGATGATCATAAGAAAAAAGTATGTTGAGATGTAATGTGAAGTGAGAATGAATGAAGACTGAGCTGCAGAACAATATATGAAGGAAGGAGGAATCTGCCAAAAAGAAGGACAAGACTGAGAAAGTCATGGTCAGATGGAATCAATGAGATCCTCAAAAGGAAAGAGATGCAATCAGGGGTACCATTGGTATTGTGTGGTTGGAATTATCCTTAAGCTTTGTCATTGATGTGCTTTAATCATTATAAGAGATCCCTTCTTCCCTCCCTCCCTCACTCCTGTGTTATTAAGTCTTTTTAGATTCCTAGTGATGCCATAGATGGATTTTCTCTATTATTTTCTCCAGTAACTACATAGAATGATTCTCTCCACATCCTGCAACCCTTTAAATAGCTATTTTGCATCAGCTTGAGCTTGACCTTTTAAATCCATCTCCTAGACTTGCTTGGCAAAGCAAGCAGAGGGGGGATTGTGAGTAAGAATACTCTGAGCCATGAACTCCCTGCGGGAGCAATGAGAGTTTCAAATGTAATAGTCAAGTTATCATCTGTATAGGTACACCATTGTTTTTCTAATCTGATATGGAGCTAAAGGAACTTGTAGATACCCAGGGACTTGTTTCCAATGGAGTCTTTGTACTAATGAAAAATATTTTGGTTGTATAAGGAAGGATCTGATCCCTTATTTTTTGCAGTCCCTCCCCCTACCTTCCTAGTAGATTCTCAACCTCCTTTTCCATATCTTTCTTATGCCAGGTCCCCTCTCTTTTCATCATCCCCAAAGTAGCAAAAATGGAGGGGGGGGGGAATATTTAAAATAAATCTTGTTTTATATGGATGATTCCACGAATGTAAAACTTACTCTGGACCAAATATTCATCGGAGACATTACTGTAGTTTTTGTTAATTTTAGTTAGTGTTCTGTACTGTAATTGTTGCATTCCAGTAATAAGAAATAAAAGGTGGAGATTTGTTTTGTTTTTTTTGTTTTTAATCAGATTTGTATGCCGCCCCTCTCCGCAGACTCGGGGCGGCTCACAGCAACAGCAATACAAGACAAATCCAATATTAAATTAATTTTAAGAACACCACAAGTTAAAAACCAGTCATACACACTAGCATACCATACATAAATTTTATAAGCCTAGGGGGAAGGAACATGTCAATTCCCCCATGCCTGACGACAGAGGTGGGTTTTAAGGAGCTTACGAAAGGCTAGGAGGGTGGGGGCAACTCTGATATCTGGGGGGAGTTGATTCCAAAGGGTCGGGGCCGCCACAGAGAAGGCTCTTCCCCTGGGTCCCGCCAAACGACATTGTTTAGTTGACGGGACCCGGAGAAGGCCAACTCTGTGGGACCTAACTGGTCGCTGGGATTCGTGCGGCAGAAGGCGGTCCCGGAGATGCTTAGTTCATAGTGGAATAATAACAATAACAATAACAAGTAGTCAATGACTACTTCAGCTTCAACCGCAACAACACAAGAGCACACAACAAATTCAAACTTAATATTAATCGCTCCAAGCTTGACTATAAAAATATGATTTTAGCAATCGAGTTGTCGAAGCGTGGAACTCATTACCTGACTCAGTAGTGTCAACCCCTAACCCCCAATATATTAAACTATCCACGATTGACCTCTCCAGGTTCCTAAGAGGTCAGTAAGGGGCGTGCATAAGTGCACTAGTGTGCCTTTCGTCCCCTGTCCAATTGTCTCTCCTATCTCATATATCTTTTCTCCCTTTCATATATCTTCTCCTCTATTTTTATATCTTTTCTTTATATATAATACTTCATGTCTATTCTCCTCAGTATGTATTGTGTATTGGACAAAATGAATGAATAAATAAATAAACAGGTGACAGTCAAATTGATGACAAACAATAAGAAAAATGTAGCTGATATCAGGATCTTAAAATCGAACTATGACGACTCTGGCATAAAGCAGTACAGGGGTCCCAGTGGTAATCAGCACCCTGGGTGCTGTGCCAAAAGACCTCAGCCAGAGTTTGAAAACAATAAACATTGACAAAACCATCAAAAGGCCACTTTACTTGGATCTGTGTGCATCATACGAAAATACATCACACAGTCCTAGACGTTTGGGAAGTGTTCAACCTGTGATATTGTGATACAAAATCCAGCATATAAATCTTGTTTGCTGTGTATTACTGGTTTTTTTGTGATGATGATGATGATGATGATGATAATAATAATAATAATAATAACAACAACAACAACACCATCACCAACAACAAATTAATAATAATATATATTATGATGTCCTAGGCCCCTGGGTGGAGCTTGACTAGTACCTATCTAGCCAAACTAGTAACTATCCAAATCTGGCCAAACAACTGGCCACTGTGATACAATTGTTCATCATCATCATCATCATCATCATCATCATCATCCTCCAAAGTGTTCAACTTGTGATATTGTGATACAAAATCCAGCATATTAATCTTGTTTGCTGTGTATTACTGCCTTTTGTGAAAATAATACCAATATTTATTTATTTATTAGATTTGTATGCCGCCCCTCTCCACAGACTCGGATAACAATAACAATAACAAGTAGTACAATTCTAGCTCAAGAAAAGTTCCCAGTGAGCTTAGTTTAAAGTTGGCACCTTTAACGCATCCAAAAGGCAAATTACTTCACCACCAGATAAGTAGGAATAAAACTTCAATCTACGTATCTAACAGGGTATTTGAAAATAGGGATTGCATAAAAAAGGGGAAAAAGGCAAACACACTCTTTCTATAAAGGTACATTTTAACAAAACAAAGCCAAATTTACAATATTAAATATTATTTATTTTTAAATCTAGAAGATTCTTCATAATTTGGTTCTTGTTCCCCAAAACTTTATGTCTTCTGCCACAAAAGATTTGCTACATAGTGAAAAATTTAAAAAAGTTCCAATTCAAACAGAAGCTCCTTTATTGAAGAGGCTCGGGGTCCGCAGCAAGGCACAAATTCTACATATTCAGACAGTTGCAGAGACTTCATGTTATGATTAACTAAACTTCCAGCAATGCTGCCTTGTGAGCTGACAGAGAAGGTGAAAAGAAATCAGCCACTCAGCTACTGTGATTTCCCCCCAAGCAGGCTATTCATCCCAGCGTAAGATTCGGGCATGAGTGACTGCTGGAATATTTGACTGATATAATTTATGGTGCCTGATATGACAGCCCATTTCAGGGAGCTCGAGGTTTATAGTATTTGGTACTAGTACTTGCTGCTGAAACAAGAAATTACTCTCCTTGGACAGACTGTAATTTAATAGTACAACTGTGCAGCTAGCCACCTCCCACTGTATTTCACTACCCACTCCAGTCAGGGTTGATAGATAGTTCTCGGGACCTGAAAAGGATGCTGTAATGTATCCAGCTCACAGTCTTGAAAGATACATGAAGGGCAAAACCTAAGGTAACTATGACATTTGCCTCTTGAAGTAGTAAACAAAACATAGCCAAAATGAAGAATGGGCTCTCTAGCCTTGAAGCTCTCAAATGACCCTTCCAGCAAGACCACTCAGGAACCAGGGTGGGGCTTTTGAGGGCAGAGTAGAAGAAAATGAAAGGAGGGAATGATGCTAGCTTGTCTCCATAGCAGCCTTACTCAATGAGAATCTTATGAAGTATTTCTTCCCCTCTTGCTAGATGGTTAGATGTACAGGGTTCTTCTTTTCCACCCTGAGTTCTGACACATGTTTATTATTATTATTATTATTATTATTATTATTATTATTATTATTATTATTATTATTATTATTATGTCAGTACAACACAGCAAACGAGATCACTATGCTGGATTTCGTATTTCATCACCAGTCGGGCGCTTCCCAAGCACCTAGGACTGCGTAATGTAGCGGCGAATTATGTTTGCCGATCCCAGTAAAGCGGCCTTTTGCAATTGACAGATGGAGATTCCAATGGTTTTCAAATGTCCACTGAGATCCTTTGGTACTGTGCCCAGCGTGCCAAGTACCACTGGGACCACTTTCACGGGCTTATGCCAGAGTCGTTGCAGCTCGATTTTTAGATCTTTGTATTTCACTAATTTCTCTAGCTGCTTCTCCTCAATTCTGCTGTCTCCTGGGATTGCGATGTCAATGATCCATACTTTCTTTTTCTCCACGATCACAATGTCTGGTGTGTTATGCTTCAGAATTCGGTCAGTCTGAAGTTGGAAGTCCCACAGTAGTTTTACTTGCTCATTTTCAACCACTTTTTTGGGCTTATGATCCCACCAGTTCTTTGCCACTGGTAAATAGTAGTTCCGGCACAAGTTCCAGTGGATCATCTGTGCCACAGCATCATGTCTATGTTTGTAGTCAGTCTGTGCGATCTTTTTGCAGCAGCTTAGCATGTGATCGATTGTTTCATCTGTTTCTTTACAGAGTCTGCACTTTGGATTGTCTATTGATTTTTCAATTCTGGCTTTGACAGCATTTGTTCTAATGGGCCTGTTCTTGTGCCGCCAGTATTAGTCCTTCTGTCTCCTTTTTGAGTGTTCCACTTGTAAACCATGACCAGGTCTTTTCCTTATCCACTTTGCCTTTAAATTATTATTATTATTATTATTATTATTATTATTATTATTGTTGTTGTTGTTGTTGTTGTTGTTGTTGTTGTTGTTGTTATATAGGATCTGTTGACATCCTATATGTTCCCAGCTTCGTGATCTGGAAATATTTCTCTTAAGCTTGTCAAAATTAAGATGTCAGTGATAGGCTCCTACAGGTATGGTCAGGTGTGCAGAAACGGTAGAAAATTTTGGTGAGGTATGCAGAACCGGTAGAAAAATATATATATATTTCTTTTTTTAACTTCTGAGCTTTGAGTATGTTTTTCCAATCGCAGTAAATGAGGTTGAATGTGTATAATTTCAGAAGGGTGTATGCGTACATACACATACACTTTATATGGTAGGTAATGTATATTTTTGTGTGGCTGTGTAATATTTATGTACACATATGGCATATATACATAGAATTAAAGAGTATATTTGGGATGTTCAGTAATAGAAAATACATAGAAACATAGAAGACTGATGGCAGAAAAAGACCTCATGATCCATCTAGTCTGCCCTTATACTATTTTTTCTATTTTATCTTAAGATGGATCTATATTTATCCCAGGCATGTTTAAATTCAGGTACTGTGGAATTACCAACTACGTCCGCTGGAAGTTTGTTCCAAGGATCTACTACTCTTTCAGTAAAATCATATTTTCTCATGTTGCTTTTGATCTTTCCCCCCTAGATAGGGAAATTATATCTCTTTGAGGCGAGAAGAGGCCAGGCACCCTAACCCACACCCTTGACGTAAGTGATGTCAAGTTGGTTTCCTTTAAGCCAGTCACATGACTTTTAAGACCCCAGTCATATGATAGTCAAGCCACTCCCACCTGGTCACATGGCTGGCAAGTCACACCCAAGAAAAAAGTCAAGGAAACAATTGGTCCATTGCAGGGAGAAAGTGGCAAGAAGGTGACAGGCAATAGGGAGAAAGCAGAGCTACTGAGTCCTTTGAGATTGGGCAGCAAAGAAGTCAAAGTACAGGTAAACAAACAAACAAACAAAAAAAGTAAATAAATACTTAACACATTTTTTGCATCTGCCTTTACATATAGGGAAAAAGCAGTTCAACCTATCAAAAACAGAATCACATCACAAAAAACATATTAGGAACACAAGTTGAAATAGGGAAGAAAATGGTAAGGGAACACCTGTCTACCCTAGACTAATTCAAATCACCAGGACCAGATGGATTATAGCCCAAGGTTCTAAAGGAACTGGCAGATGAGATCACAGAACCACTGAACTATATATTTCAAAGAACCTGGAGCACTGGAGAGTGCCAAAGGACTGGAAAATAGCTGATGTAGTTCCCATCTTCAAGAAAGGGGGAAAAAAACAGATCCAGGAAACTACAGACCTATCAGCCTAACCTCAATAACAGGGAAAATTTTGGAAAAGATAATCAAACAATGAATCAACAAACACCTAGAAGGAAATAACCAAAAGTCAACATGGGTTTGTCAAAACCAGATCATGCCATTTTGACAAAATGACAAAATTAGTGGACCAGGAGAATGCTGTCGATGTAGTTTACTTGGACTTCAGTAAGGCTTTTGACAAAGTAGACCATAACGTACTACTAAATAAACTAGAAAAATGTGGGATGGACAGCAACACCACCAGATGGATTCAAAACTGGCTAACTGTACTCAATGTGTAGTGCTCAATGGAACTACATCTACATGGAGGGATGTATGCAGTGGAGTACCCCAAGGCTCTGTTTTGGGTCCAGTACTCTTCAACATCTTCATCAATGATTTGGATGAGGGGATAGATGGGGAACTTATCAAATTTGCAGATGACACCAAACTGGCAGGAATAGCCAGCACTACAGAAGACAGGTGCAAAATACAGAAGAATCTTGACAAACTTGACAATGGGAGCTATCTAACAAAATAAAATTCAATGGTGAAAAAAGTACATCAGCCGCCAAAAAAGCCAACACAGTTCTAGGCTATATTAACAGAGGGCTAGAATCAAGATCACACGAAGGGTCAAAAGCACTTTATAAGGCCTCACTTGGAATACTGCATTCAGTTTTGGTCGCCACGATGCACAACGGATGTTGAGACTCTAGAAAAAGTGCAGAGAAGAGCAACAAAGATGATTGGGGACTAGAGGCTAAAACATATGAACAACGGTTGCAGTAACTGGGCATGGCTAGTTTAATGAAAAGAAGTTTAATGAAAAGGGGAGACATGATAGCAGTGTTCCAATATCTCAGGGGTTGTCACAAAGAAGAAGCAATCAACTTATTCTCCAAAGCACCTGAGGGCAGAACAAGAAGCAATGGGTGGAAACTGAACAAGGAGAGAGTAACTTAGAACAATGCCATTTGGTGGAACCCAGGGGAAGAGCCTTCTCTGTGGCAGCCCCAACCTTCTGGAATCAACTCCCCCCGGAGATTCGAATTGCCCCCACTCTTCCCGCCTTCTGCAAGATGTTGAAGACTTATCTATGTGGGGGGACATGGGAGGACTAACTATGTCTCTCCCACTTTTTTCTGACTGTAATGCATGAGAATGATGTGATTGTATCAATTGTTTTTAATATTTATGGGTTTTAAATTTAGCTTTTTATCTAATATGGGATTTGTACTCTGTATATTGCATTATTGTTGTTGTGAGCCTCCCCGAGTCTTCGGAGAGGGGCGGCATACAAATCTAATAAATAATAATAATAATAATAATAATAATAATAATAATAATAATAACAACAACAACAACAACAACAACAATAACAATAATAAACAACTAAGGAGACATTTCCTGACAGTTAGAACAATTTATCAGTGGAACAACTTGACTCCAGAAGTGAATGTTCCAATACTGGAAGTTTTAAAGATGTTGGATAACCACTTGCCTGAAGTAGGGTTTCCTGCCTAAGCAGAGGGTTGGACTAGAAGACCTCCAAGGTCCCTTCCAACTCTGTTTTGTTTGTTTGTTTGTTTAACATTAATATAAATAATGTATTAATATGTATGAAGCAGTGTCCTCCAATATATTAGATATGAATGGAATTTCTTGAACAATTGTGCCTAGGATATATATTTGTTGAGATCCAACGTGGGTGAAAGAAATTAGGTACAAAGATTTAGGCTATTAGATTATATCAGAGGTGAGTTGCTCCTGGTTGGCCTGGTTCTTTGAACTGGTAGCACTTGTGGTGGAAGGCTCCGCTCACTCACCCAGAAAACTTCTGCAAGTGAAAACTGATAGTAAAGGGTTTTAGAATCAATTACTGGACTTTATAATTTAGGATCAATTCAAACTCATATTTAATATTTTAGACTTTTGAGTAGATGACCCCATCTAAAAATCAGGTTAATAATAATTAATAATTTATTAAGTTTATAAGCTGTCTGATTCCAAGTTGCTTTGAGAAGATCTTCAAATTGTTAAAAATATTTCAAAAGAAGTTAAAACAAGCTTGTCAATTAGTTTTAATAGGTTACATTCGTGAGATCTTCTCTAAGTGATTGTCACCAGACAAAGTCTTCAGGACTGGAAGTATACATGAAAACCATGTTTTAAAAATGCCATTTAAAAAGGACATTTTAAAAGATGAGCATCCTATCTCCACATTTGAAACCTAAGGGATATATGTGTGCATTTTCCATTGTTTCATTTGGGTGGATCGTCATTTATATCACTTAAACCAATAGCTGAATTTTATCCCAGAATCTGTCATTGTTTCATCTAATACATTTTAATTCAAAGGAAAAAAAAGGCGGGGTTTTTTGCTCCCACCTCCAAAAGGTTACCTCTTCAGTGCTTATTATAAATACAGTAGCGCTTTTATTAATCGATGCCACTAGGTTAAAAGTGCTCAGCTGTAGGATTTGTCTGTTTCATTTTTTGTCTTTGTTGTCAAAAAAATTTCATTCCCATTTTTCTTTGAAATGCAGAGCAGTATGCTTCTACTTGCCCACAATTTTTGAAAGCAAAATGTAAATCATTGGAACGCATTTTCTTTGCTTACAAACACTTCCTTTTGAGGAGGGGTGTAAGTCACCTTTCAATAGCAGGATAGATTTGGGGTATTTTGTCATAAAAATTAACCTGGATAATTCAGAAATTCCCTATAGGAACATCACCAAATATAAAACATTACCATGAAGATTTCTATCACATATTTATATTGATTCAGCAGCTGTTAGGAATGGAATAAATTTCACTAATCTCAGCAATGGTGACTGGATGGATGAATGAATGTATCCCTACTGAAAAAGCACAGGAGACCTTCTTGGTCAAAAAATCTATTTATTTCCCTCTTATTCTCAAATATCAGGCAGAAGCTGTATCATTCTCTCTTGAGTTTTTGCAACCCCATATTTAAGACAATCAGGTTTTCTCGTTTCCCGTGCAGAGTTTTCATCAGCACATTTGATATATGGATTGAGATCAATTTTTTCTTATGGCAAATCTATATGTTATTCTACTTCTTCATTTGGTACTGTTTGCTGAGTGGCTGCTACTTGGGAGCAAAGGTCACTATCTTGCTGCTGGAGCAGGCAAGTAATATTTTACTCCTCATAAGGGTAGTGAGAGATATTAAATCACACTTGACGTACCTGAAGCAAAGCAACTTCATCCATATTTTATCTGCTGTAAATTTAATACCACAGCACTTTTTAGGGTGATGTATTTATTAACTGGCTGGGGATGAACACTACAGAAATTCAGTTTGTTCAGGAAAATAAAATGAAGACACCCTGACAAGTTTATGAAGTAAGCACAATAGCTATTTATTACTTTTTAAATACATACAGGGCCTAAATGTTTTTAGCAGGAGTTGCCCAATAAGTAAATAAAACTTCCCAAATCATCTCTGTTTGCTTTCCTTCGGAATTTTAATAAAGTTTCATCTTTATTTCTAAAATGCTGCCTTAGCTTCCATCAGCATAAACTTTACTTTCTTATGGAAATAAATATATCTAAAGGGCATAGATAGAACACATTGGGATTGAGAAAGGGGAAGAATTGTGGTTCCAGTTTCATATTAAATTCATACAAGTCATTTCCCCACCCTTCTCCCTATGGAAATTTGTTTTATTATTTTTTTAAAAAAATTATTCCAATAAATCGAAACATGAGAGCAATCAGGTTTTGAAGACGAAGGCTGCCTTGCAGTTAGTGAATCACTTTTCATTGGGAGTGTTTCATTCAGGCTATTCTCTTAGGCTTATAAATTATATTCTTCTCTATACCAGTCAACGAAGCAGTGGAAGTGATGTGCCGGTGCCTGGAGGCTGTTGGGGCCTGGATGGGTGTCAACAAACTCAAACTCAACCCAGACAAGACGGAGTGGCTGTGGGTCTTGCCTCCCAAGGACAATTCCATCTGTCCGTCTTTTACCCTGAGGGGGGGGGGGAAACTACTGACCCCCTCAGAGAGGGTTCGCAACTTGGGCATCCTCCTCGATCCACAGCTGACTTTGGAACATCATCTTTCGGCTGTGGCGAGGAGGGCGTTTGCCCAGGTTTGCCTGGTGCACCAGTTGCGGCCCTATTTGGACAGGGAGTCACTGCTCACAGTCACTCATGCCCTCATCACCTCAAGGTTCAATTACTGCAACGCTCTCTACATGGGGCTACCTTTGAAAAGTGTTCGGAAACTTCAGATCGTACAGAATGCGACCACGAGAGCTATCGTGGGGCTTCCTAGATTCGCCCACATTTCTACAACACTCCGTGGCCTGCACTGGCTGCCAATCAGTTTCCTGTCACAATTCAAAGTGTTGGTAATGACCTTTAAAGCCCTTCATGGCATTGGAGCAGAATACCTCCGGAACCGCCTTCTGCCGCACGAATCCCAGCGGCTGATAAGGTCCCACAGAGTTGGCCTTCTCCGGGTCCCATCAACCAAACAATGTTGTTTGGTGGGCCCCAGGGGAAGAGCCTTCTCTGTGGCGGCCCCGGCCCTCTGGAACCAACTCCCCCGGAGATTTGAACAGCACCCACCCTCCTTGTCTTTCGCAAGTTACTCAAGACCCACCTATATTGCCAGGCATGGGGGAACTAAGACATCTCCCCCAGGCTCTCTTATATTTTATGTTTGGTATGTATGTGTTGTATGGTTTTTTAACAGTTGGGATTTTTTATTTAATTCTTATTATTAGATTTGTTCCATTGTCTATTCTGTTTTTCATTGTTGTTGTGAGCCGCCCCGAGTCTTCGGAGAGGGGCTGCATACAAATCTAATTAATAATAATAATAATAATAATAATAATAATAATAATAATAATAATAATAATCCTGCCATTCAAATCAGTGCTGGGTTTTGAAGGAGTCAAACAGTTGAAGCTCACTTGGCATTGCCCAAAACTCTTTTTGAAATGAAAACTTATTTCAGAGTTGTCAAATTCAAGGCCCAGGGACCAAATCTGGCTTTTGCGGTGCTTAGCTCTGGCCCACAGGACCACCTGGAAACAGCAAAGGACTTGCCCATGGTGCCCCTGCTAGCCAAAACAGAGTTTGGAAGTGCTTCCCAAGTTTTGTTTTTGCTGGCAGAGGGTTGCAGGTGGCTGTTGTAGCTGAAAACAGTGCTTGGGCCCCCATTTTCACTAGCAAAGCACTCAGGCAATCACAGGTACCCTGACATGAGTGATGTTGAGCTGGCCATACCCACTCTGGCCACGCCTAACCCAGCCATCCAGGTCAAACACAACCCTGATGCGGCCCTCAATGAAATTTAGTTTGACACCCCTGGCTTATTTGGTGATGGTCCCATCCATTCTCTTTCTGTGTCTTTTTCTCCTAGACCTAAACTGCTACAGACTGTAACCAAAAACAACCATAAAGAATATTCCTCCATCCCCTCCTGAATTGAAAGCGTTTATATATTAGTTCTTTGAGGCTCCTTACAGGGAATAAAACTTCATTGAACACTCCCTAAAAAGCATTTGAAACATTTGGGAGAGGTAGCATTCTTTCTTTTTTCCTCTGATAGTTCAGAAAAGAAGCAAAATAAAAGAACTAAGCAAAAATGATCTGACCTTCCATCTTTTCTGTCATGCTTCCAATTACGTTCATTATTTGTTTCCTCAGGACATTGCAAAACACCGAACAATTATATTTTCCACCTTTTGTTTTGTCCACTCATTAGGAGGCTCAATTTTATAGGTACATAAAGATCAAACTGGAATGGGATGGGGGATAGAAAAGGAATCAAAACACCAGCTCCCTTACCTATGATATGGGGAGTCTCAGTGCATAATGAGTGTTGTGTAAACAAGAGGACCAAAAAAGAAAGAAAGATGGTGAAAGACAGCTTTAGTGAAAGCTTCATTTACCTTGGAAAGTCTGTTAGGCAACTCTTTCTCAAGTTGCATGAAAAACCTGTCTCAATTTTCACTGTTTTGTGTGGACAAACACACTGTTTCATTGCCTCTCTTTCAGGCTCAGATCATATCTACAAGTTCACTTGTCACAATTCATTATCCCAGCGTGTTAGTCCTAGTCTTCAACTCCTCAGAACTGTATCTTTCTTCTATTCCTCTTCATCTCTGCCTGCCTGCAACAACTTCTCTTCTCTTTTATATTTATTTCTCTACCCTTTCCTTTATAACCATTAAAATCTCTTTCTTTCCATCGATATCTTAAAAAGAAAAAAAAACAACCCAAAAGAAAAGAAAAACACAAAAACAAAACAACCTCAGAAAAGAATAGATTGCATAGCTGGTAGGAAAGGCACAGCAATTTTACTTTTAACAGGATTGATCAGTTCATCAGAATTCAATGGAACATGATATGAACAAGAATAACAGTTAATGTTATTCGTATAGTATTGAAATCCTAAATGGTAATTGACTTTGATGCAAAAGTTGTATTTAAAAAAAATTCTAATACTCCAATTAATCTAAACAATAGAATGTCTATAAGTATAATTAAGATAAATATCATTGTATCAAAATAAATATAATGAATTAATATTTACAATAATATAATACACAGGGGGAAATAGAATTCAATGAAACTTTATTCTGACCAGTGTACAGATAGTCCTCAATTTATGACCATTTGGCACCAGAATTTCTTCGGCTAAATTAGGTGATTGTTAGGTAAATCATGCATGAGTTTATTACTTTTTCCCCACAGTTATTAAGTAAACCACTGCAACTGTTGAGTAAGTCATGGGGTCAATAAACAAATCTGGTTTTCCTCATTGACTTTTATCAGTGAACAGTAGTAGTAGGGACTTAATTCGTTCTGTGACCAGGTTCTTAAGTAGAAAAGTTTGTAAGAAGAAGCAATTTTTCCAATAGGAATCAATGTAAAAGCAAATGATGTGTGCAATTGGGAAAACCACAGGGAGGGTGGAGGCCCTTTTTCCTCCCAGGAGATTCCTAGAGAGGTTTAGGTTAAGGTTTATTGGATTTATATGCCGCCCCTCTCCGCAAACTCGGGGCGGCTCACAACAATAATAAAAAAACAGTACAGTACACAATACCAAATCCAATGCCCAGCCATCCAGTTCCAATTTAAATTAATAATCTCATAAAAAACAGTATATATAAAAAACAGGCACACAGTCAATCAATCAACAAAACAACATGGGCAAGGGGGAGGTGTTTTAGTTCCCCCATGCCTGACGGCAAAGGTGGGTCTTAAGGAGTTTACGAAAGGCAGGGAGGGTGGGGGCAATCCTAATCTCAGGGGGGAGCTGGTTCCAGAGGGTCGGGCCCCCCACAGAGAAGGCTCTTCCCCTGGGTCCCCACCTAGGCTTCTCCCTGCCTTTTCTGGCCCTGTTTCCTCCCAGGAGATTCCTAGAGAGACTCCACGGAGGCTTCTCGCTGCCTTTTCCTGTTACAGTTTCGGAGGCTCGGGTTTGTAAGTAGAATATGGTTCTTGAGAAGAGGCAAAACAATCTTGAACACCCGATTCTTATCTAGAAAAGTTTGTAAATAGAGGCATTCATAGGTAGAGGTACCACTATATAAGAAATTATGAGCTCGGATAGCCATAACAAGTCAGCCAAGGAGAACTGTTTTTGACTAAGAAACAGGATCTGTTGCGAGCCATATGAGACAGCTTGGAGCCTGGGAATGGCTTAGCTTAACTGATCTGTGTATATAAGAGTTTGCCCTTGCATGTGCTTCTGTGCTGCTGTGATCCTGATTTCTGGTGGTTCCGGCTTCTACTTCTTGCCTTGTACTTGCTACACATTGTGAGAACTGCATGGGTATAGTATAAAAGCATCATGTTTAATATTATTGTATATACACAAGTTTCTTCTATAAATGAATCCTGCTGAATTATTTATTTGTGTTCTGGTTGTATCGCTGCAAGCTCTAACAACATTGCTTGTCAGAAGATGACTGGGAAGGTCGCAAGCGGGAATCACATAACTCTGGGACTCTGCAACTATTGTATATACATGCCACTTAATTTTAATCATGTGACTGTGGAGATACAGTTATAATTGTAAGTGCAAGGATTGGTTGTCAGTGTCATTGTAGAGAGTGTCTTGACATACGGCATTCTACTCTGGTATGGGAGCAGCTCTGTAGCGAACAAAAAAGCTCTACAGAGAATTATTAAAACTGCCCAGAACATCATTGGGCTCCAGCTACCTGCCCTGGATGACATCTTCACCTTCATCTAGGAAGGTGCATACCATTCTCAAAGACTCTTCTCATCCTGCTTACAATCTTTTTGAACTGTTGCCTTCTGGCAGAAGATACAGAACAACTAGAACTCGGACCACACGTTTCCTGAATAGTTTTTATCCCAGAGCTAAACTCGCACTTAACAATGAACTAAAGTGGACTGTTTGACAATATTACTTGGTTTGTCATGTAGATGGTTGAGTGGTTCAAGGTGGGGAATTTTGTAGTGGGTGGGACATTTTATTCTATATTTTATTCTATTTTTAAATTTACCTATTCTGATTTTATGTATAGTGGAACTGGTCTCTGGGTGTCACACGACTTTCGTTGCCAATGATAATTCGTTGCTTTAACAATGACAATAAATATTATTATTGTTGTTGTTGTTATTATTATTATTATTATTATTGTTATAATAATATAATTTAAATGGTTGTAAATTGAGGAGTACCTGTAGAACAGCCTTTTCCTCCCAGTGTCCTATGTTGGTCTATTAATGCCATACTAGAAACAGGTTTACCTGTTTACCAGCACATTCAGATTTCAGATTTGGAAAAGACATCATATTTCAGTGATGGTGAACCTATGGCACAGGTGCCACAGATGGCACGCGGAGCCATATCTGTCAGCATGTGAGCCGTTGCCCAAGTTCAGCTCTGATGCACATATGTGCACTGGCCAGCTGATTTTTGGCTCATCCATTTTAGGTTTGGGAGTGGGGGAGGGGCATTTTTTCCCTTCCCAGACTCCAAGGCCTACGAAGGCCACCTGAAGTTGGGAAATGAGCCATTTCCAGCCTCTAGAAGGCCTCTACAGTGGCGAGGGAGGCCATTTCTGCCCTCTCCAGGCATTGAATTATGGGTGTGATAGCTCACACGCTTTTGGCATCCAAGGGAAAAAAAGTTTGCTATCACTGTCCTATATGAAATATCCTGGTACTTTAGAAGGGTTTATAGCTGAAAAATGCAGAGTCCTTTCAGTATCTCAAGACAGAATTTTAAAACTGAAAACAAACTTGGATAGGAAACATTTAATTTACATTTAATATTTTGCAGAAAACAACTACAATGATTTGGGTAATGATGGGAAAGGGAGGAAAAAACCATTCTCCTTTCATTAAAAAAAAATTGAACCACAAAGAGCCACCTTTGTGTGTTTTTTATTTCAAAACTTCTGGAAACTATCCCCCACCTAAGAAACTGTGATTTTTAATTAATAATGCTGGAGGATGTTTCAGAATCTGGGGGGGGGGGAGTAGTTGATATTTGCATGCAGACACAAGGTTTTAATTTAAGATTTTCTAATCTAGGACACCTCATTTTGAGTATAAAAATTTTGAAATGAAAATATTTCACATAAATATCAGTCTATATAAAGCCCTTCAGAGAAGGAGTGGCAGGGAAATTGATTCTGAATGTTTCATCAATGGGCAGCTTCTCTGAGTCACTGTGAAGCTTGCCAAGTTTGCCATCACTCCTAGGAGTAAAACCCAGAGACAGATCTCTAATTATAAGTAGAATATAAATGTAGTATTTAGAATAACCAAGGACTGATTTTTCTTTAGGCTAGGCTTTTGCAAATTCTTTAACTTTTTTGCTAATCCTATCTCTGGGAACTCAATTTTCTACATGATTAGGTATAAGAGCAGCCTTGGAAACAATGATATCTGGTGGTGGCTAGCATAATTTGTATTTCTGAACCTTCATATTTCTGATCACACATTTCTTTTAGGTCCCTATCTTGTGATTATGTTGTTACCACTTTGCATGCCTTATGAAAATAAGTCTATTTGTATTGAGTTGAGTAAATGCTTCCTAGAAGACTGGCATTTCTTTTTTTGTTTTTGTTTTGTTCATTTTTTTATATCTGACATTTTTTTACTTTATAAGTAAACTCAAGGTGGTGAACATATCAATATTCCTTCCTTCCCCTCCATCCCATAATAACCCTGTGAGATGAGTTGGGCTGAGAGAGGGTAGCTGACCTAAATCCACCCTGCTGGCTTTTATGTGTAACATGCGATTAGAATCCAAAATCTCCTAGATTCTAGCCTGGTGCCTTAATCATTGTTCTGCCTGGCTCTCTGGTAGGAGCCTCCCGAAAATTCAAGGGTACAAATTTCAGACACACACATGTTTGAAAATTCAAAACAATGTTCTTTATCACAAAATTCAAAATAAACTAAGCACTCTTTTTGTATTGCAAAGAGCACAACAACCGGGTAGTCTGTACAATTTCCCTTAAGCAGTCATTAAGTACTTAGCTAGCAGCTGTGAAGAAACTTCATGCCCCTTCTTCTTTCAACGAAGTGAGACACACACACACACGTTGCTCTGCTTTGGTTTCAAAGGTGTGAAAAATCAACAAAGCCCAGAAAACAGCAACACACGATTCCTGAAGAACTGCGATCAGATACTCTTTCACAACGGCCAAACCCACATGCTGCTATTTATAGCAGCAGCCCTAATTACTGGAGTCCCACCCAATCACAGGTGGCCTCATTTTCTCTTGTAATAATCCTTCAGTTGTTGTCTCCTATGCATCACTCTACGCATGCATGGATGTGTCATTAATTCTTGTTCAGAATCCAAGGATGATACAGATGATTGATCTCCTCCTGGGCTGTCTGCCAAACACCCCTCTTCCCTGTCACTCATGCTTCCTTGGTCAGAGGAGGCTTCATCGGCAGAGTCCATCCTGAGCAAAACAGACCTGCAGCATGTGGATGTTTCCCCCACATCCACCTGCACATTCCTTGGGGCAGGAGCTGGGCCAGAGCTAACCACAACAATTACCAAATTAAACAAATGAAAAATAACTAATAAAAAAAGATAATATGCTGCACGAATCCCAGCGACCAGTTAGGTCCCACAGAGTGGATCTTCTCCGGGTCCCGTCAACTAAGCAATGTCGCCTGGCAGGACCCAGGGGAAGAGCCTTCTCTGTGGCGGCCCCGGCCCTCTGGAACCAACTCCCCCCAGAGATTAGAACTGCCCCCACCCTCCTTGCCTTTCGTAAACAACTTAAAACCCACCTCTGCCGCCAGGCATGGGGGAATTGAGATCCTCTTTCCCCCTAGGCCTTTACAATTCTATGCATGGCATGTATGTATGTATGTTTGGTTTTTATATTAATTGATTTTTAATCATCAATACCAAATTACTATTGTACACTGTTTTATTGTCGCTGTTAGCCGCCCCGAGTCTCTGGAGAGGGGCAGCATACAAATCCAATAAATAAATAAATAAATAAATAAATAAATAAATAAATAAATAAATAAATAAATATTTCACCGTCTGCCCACCCCTTTGTACGTGTGTATTTGGAGAGGGGGAAAGAGGTGACAATTAGGCTTAGAAGCAGGGGTGGTATTAACTTACTTTCCCTGCTGGTTTGCAAATGTGAGTGCGCGCCCACCTCCACACATGCACACAGCCCCTTAAGCATATGCTTTACATGTGTGTGCCTTCTGTGCATTCACCAGTCTTGAAAACATGGCTAAATAGAATGGCATTATGTCTGGGCAGGTTGGCAGGCCTACCCCACCCTACCGTCAGTCGCTGCTACCAGTTCACTCACAGCAATCCAAACCGGCAGAATACCACCTAGAAGCATAAAGTTGGTGAAAATATAGTATCACAGCTTTTATTTAAAAATAACCTTCAATATATACACTGCTCAAAAAAAATAAAGCGAACAGTCAAATAACAAATCCTAGATCTGAATGAATGAAATATTCTCATTTAAATTTTATTCTGTACAAAGTTGAATGTGCACAATAGCATGTGAAATTGATTGTCAATCAGGGTTGTTTCCTAAGTGGACAGTTTGATTTCACAGACGTTTGATTTAATTGGAGTTATATTGTGTTGTTTAAGGGCTCCGTTTATTTTTTTGAGCAGTATATAATGTAGAGTATTGAATAAGAATGGGAATAGCTCAAAAGTTATCTTATAATAAACATTGGTACTATACATTTTTTTCTATTCTTTTAACAGTTAAAAGTCAGAAGGGGAAAAATGAAGATGCCCAATGAACAAGAAATAAACTGATATTGTTTCATAGCACCAAATGACAACTATCCTGCAATGATGTCAGAAGAAATTGAAAACAAATACAGTACTGTTGTATTTATACAACAATGTTTCTCAACCTCAGCAATTTTAAGACAAGTGAACTTCAGTTTTCAAAATTCTCCAGTCTGCCAAGGGAATTCTGGAAATTGAAGTCCACATATCTAAGTTACTGAGGTTAAGAAATACTAATATAGAATATTTAGGAAGATGACACTTTTTAAAATTCAGTAACAACAAGGTACTGTGAATTGCAGGAGAATCCAAAAAACAGCTTTCTAAGTGACCAGGGCATAAGTTCTGGTAATGTATTTTAGTACAACTGATCATAGTATTGGAATGACCTTTATTCTTCCCTAGCTCTTCTTCATGTCTCTCACTCAGATTTTAGCAAAACCTTTAAAGCAGACATTTTCTGTAATGCTTCAATCATTGTTGGGATCATCTTCTGCCTCACATCCAGCGACCAGTTAGTTTGCACAGAATCGGGCTCCTCCGGGTCCCATTGGCCAAACAAATATTTTTTTTAAAAAAAAGAGGGAGACGGCAATGGAGAGAGAGAAAGACACCCATTTTCCAGAGAAAACACCAAGAGCCATGAAACCTGGGTAGGCATGGCTTGGGGGTGTCATGTGACTGGGTGGGACGGACGTCGAGTTGGCCATGCCCACCAAGATTTTGTGGCTTCCAGTGTTTTCTTTTCTGTGGGAAACAGGTGCAAATGGCTCTTTCAGTGTTTAAGGTTGCAGACCTTAATATAAGGTCTTAAGAAACAGAGAGCCTTCCCCAACCCAATGAGCTCGTTCCTAGAAATGCCACAAAAAATTGCCAGTTGGGATTGCTAAATGCTGCAGCCTGTTGTGGTTCCGTCTGAGGCCCCTCCGGGAACGGCTGACCTTCTGTCGGTTTCCAGCTCAGAGGGAGAGGCTGAGGAACAGGAGGTGCAGACAGACGAGGAGGAGGAATCCCAGGCTGAAGAAGAGGGAGGACAGCCAGAGTCCCACCAGGGGGAGCTCTCCCCAGCAAGCAGCCTGGATTCCTTAGAGGAAAGTGCACAAGCCATAATTGATCTGCGACAACGAAGAGCTACTCAGAGACGGAATCAATTGGCTAAATACTTTCAGCATTAAAATGGCAACAGCTGGGTTTGGGTGTGGTGCTCTTGGGAAAGGCTAAAAGGCAGACCCACCCTTCCTGGCTTGTGGAGTTTTATCTTTGAGAGTCGTGGGACCTGACTGTGAACTTTGGCGTCTTGGAATCCTGGTTTGTGCCTTTGACTATTGAAACCTTGGGGTGGGGGGGTGCCAGCAAGAAGCTTGCTGTATTGTCTGGACATCAGGACCCTGCTGTACCGTATTATATCCTGTCTGTTGGGAAGAACAGGTTTTCCTCTGTGCTTATTTTTTCCAGTTATAAAATACTTTTGGCTTTTACCAGAGTGTCTGGCTGTTTTTTCCAGTTGGTGTTGAGGTCTGGGGGAACCCAGACAGAACACAGCCTAACACCTTTGGATGCCTCAGCTTGGGAGGAGTGATGTGAAGATTCAAGAGGTACTGCCTTTGTGAGAAAATAATTTTGTGAGGAGTTCTCAATTAATATGTCAGCATAAATTGGCATCAAACATATTATTTGGAGATTAAGAATGGATGATAGTAACATAGCTATGTTACTAACTAAATTAATCTTGTCATTAACTTCTCCAGTAATGGAATCGCAAATGTATTCAGAATTAAAGTGCCAGAAAATTCTCATCTATCTAAAGTGTATGGCAAATAGAAAGAATTGTTATTAGGAGTGCTTTCACTCCACGTTCCAAATTTTTGTTACTTGAAAGTTAGAAAGTAGCATTAAGAAAGTAAGAAAAGGTAAGGATAAACAAGGCTGAAGTTTTCAGGCCTGGGTATCGGTTTTTATTTATTTATTTATTTTATTTATTCATTTGTCCAATACACAATACATATGGAAGAGAATAGACATGAAGTAATATATAAAAAGATAATATGTAAAAATAGAGGAGAAGATATATGAAAGGAAGAAAATATATATGATATATGAGATAAAGGAAAGACAATTGGACAGGGGACGAAAGGCACACTAGTGCACTTATGCACGCCCCTTACTGGCCTCTTAGGAACCTCGAGAGGTCAATCGTGGATAGTCTAAGGGAGAAATATTGGGGGTTAGGAGTTGACACTATTGAGTCCGGTAATGAGTTCCACGCTTCGACAACTCGATTGTTAAAGTCATATTTTTTACAGTCAAGTTTGGAGCGGTTAATATTAAGTTTGAATCTATTGGGTGCTCTTGTGTTGTTGCGGTTGAAGCTGAAGTAGTCATTGACCGGTAGGACCTTGCAGCATATGATCTTGTGGGCAATACTTAAATCATGTTTTAGGCGCCGTAGTTCTAAGCTTTCTAGACCCAGGATTGTTAGTCTATTTTCATAGGGTATTCCGTTTCAATTGGAGGAGTGAAGGGCTCTTCTGGTGAAATATCTTTGGACATTTTCAAGGGTGTCCGAGATGTGGTATGGGTTCCAGACAGATGAGTTTTGTTAAATTTAAAGTGGTTGAAGAAGCAAATTACCACTGTTGGCGTTAAGATGTTTTTGAGATGGTGACCTAAATGAAATGTTACTTAAAAACAGGGAAAATGTTTCATAGATGTAGTCAATAATATGGAGATGGACACTGATTGATACTATAACAAGCAGCAAACTTCGCAGCTGCTTTCTCTGACTAGGTGTCCACTTGACTGATTTTTGCAGCCTTATTTGAAAAGAAACCATCACAAAAATAACATATATGATAGAAACAAACATGCTATTTCTAATAAAATAAAAATGAAGATGATTGAAGGTGAGAACACAGAGTGCTCTGTTTCATCACCTTCAATTATCTTCATTTAGAAAGAGCACGTTTTTTTCTATCTCTCTCTGTTTTCTCACTTTCATTCATCTTCACTTTTATTTAATTAAGAAAGAGCACATTTTTTTCTATCACATATGTTGTTTTTGTGATGGTTTCATTTCAAATAAGGCTTCAATTTCATTTGGTACACTTGACAAAGAATGACCCTATAGCTTTGGCATAATAATATTTGCCTATTAAACATGAAGACAGAAATCATACCTTTGTTGGTATCATTTCCTCTAACTGAACCTCACAGTATTTATTAATCTGTAATTATTCCATTTTGTCCTTCCTGGTTTGGGTTGTATAATCTTGTATTCCAAGATCTGGAAGAGAAGACGGAGAGGCATATACATTTAATAAATAAATTTAATAAATAAATAATGAAACTGACTTGCGTCAACCGATGGGACGATGGGACAAGGTAAGATGATATATAGAATCCGAGACCAAGCTACAAGGAATAAATTGAAATCACTCTATAATATGTAAACAGATATTTTACTCTTGAGTTAAAATGGTATATACAAGAAACACACCCAATTTGGTGGTGGGGTGTGAATGCTTGTCTGGTGGTGGGTACTACACACAGATCACCTGTTTTATGTTGTGTGTGTGTTCATATTTTTTAAAAATCAATAAAATATTAAATATAAAAAAGGAAGAGAAGACTGGATTCTATTATTTATATTTTTAGTAAAATGGAACAAAATAAATGGACCTGCCCATCACCCTGGGTTCTCTCCCTATAAGTATGCATTGATAACCATCACCCATGC
The DNA here is from genome assembly GCF_031021105.1 of Erythrolamprus reginae. Classification (NCBI taxonomy): domain Eukaryota; kingdom Metazoa; phylum Chordata; class Lepidosauria; order Squamata; family Dipsadidae; genus Erythrolamprus; species Erythrolamprus reginae. Next base: position 100,557,082 of record NC_091953.1, on the reverse strand, counting down.
CTATCACCCTGGGTTCTCTCCCTATCAGCATATATTGATAAGCATCAATATTTTATTGATGAAGAGACAACTTTACAAAAGCTATCAAGTACACTGGCATGTAAAAATAAAATGCCATGTCCTTCTTTGGAAAATCTCTTTTATAAAAGAAGGG